>NW_010302580.1:0-11673 GCF_000700745.2 Antrostomus carolinensis | reverse complement strand
GGCTGCTCCTTGGAGATTTAGTTTTGTGGGAAGGGAATTATTTCAGGGGGAATTTGGGAATGGCTTTGGTATGTGTGGCATTGCAGGGTTATATGGGACTAAGCTGTTGGGATGCAAGAAACAAATCTGAAGCAAAGCAAGCTTTGTTATTTCTATTACTTAGAGCACTATTTATTTTCTTATTTTTATGTATAACCATTGACCGATGGTAGAGGGTTGTCTTTCCCTTAGAAGAGTAGAAATACATGAACAATATAGGAGTGAGGAGGTAAATTTAAGGAGTTCTTAGGAAGATTTAGTTAGTGATTTTGATTTGAAGTGTGTCTGTAAGTGAGTGGAGAGAGACGATCTGAGATAGAGATCTTAATCGATGCACTGTCATCCACCATTCTGCACGCCGTAGCGTGTCTTGTAACGGCTCCAGAGTTTGACAGCAGAAGCAGTACAGCACAGTAGCACAGTACTTCTAGAAGTGCAGATGGGCCAACCACAGATGGCTGAATTGCATCCTGTACAGCCTCTCAGTTAAACAAATATGGAATAATTTCACTGATAACTGCCAGATTTTTTCCAGATTTACAGTGAAGTGAATGATGCCATGAATTTTGGGTTTTCTCTTTGCCTTCTCATCATCCATCCCAATTAGTGGATTTTCTTGCTGACATCACACCAAATTGTGATACTAATTTTCTTATCCTTTGCAAAATATATTTTATATATATCTGGAAGGGGTTATATAGTTCTCTATTTTAAAACAGCTCCAACAATTTACTTGCTTAAGATAGTAAGAAAGTGCTATTGCAAATGGGATTGCTATTCCCATTTCATGTAAACGACATAAAAAGATGATTTCTAAGCAAAAAGTTTACAACCTACATAAAACAAAGAGAAGAAACAATACTGGAAATGCTAATTAAAAATGTGACAGGTCAAATACAGGTCAGCAGTGTGGGCAGTCTTAGAGTCAGTGCCTAATTGTTATGCATTTGTCTGGGTTTATGTAGGCATCATGTTAAAGCTGAGTTTTAAGAAGGATTCTGACATGACTTTGCAGGTGTTTACAGAGAGTTTCTGACAGGTATGACAAGAAAAGCTGAAGAGACTTGTTTTAAAATTTAGCAACTGGGTAATAAAGGCTGTCATCATTATCAGAGAGAAGTCAATGATGGCTTAGTAGAGAGGTATGATTAGAAGTAAAATAGAAACTATAAATGGCCCTGAAAGAGAGACTTACAACTTATGTGTGATGCAATGAGGACTGGGAGGCTGGTGGAAAACTTCAGGCAGCAGAAGATGGCATGGTCAGCGTGAGGAGCTGGCCTATGTTGTCTTTGCAAAATTATCTTTGCAGAAGCTTTTTGAAAGGATCTGAAGAGGAGATGGCGGGATTCAGGAAGGCTAGAGGAAAGAGCATGAGAATAGTCAGGAGGAAAGCTGGTGAAAGCTGCTTACATGTGAGAATGGGGAAAAGTTGGGTTTTAAAACATCATTTTCTGAAACTGCAAAAAAATTAAGCACAGCTGAAGTTTGACACAGTCCCAGGAAAGGCTACAGCCCTACTTAAAAGTAACATAAAGTGGAGTGGGAGAATATCACCAGTGAAGGATTTTGAATGCTAGAGAGGAGTGATGGGGACATCTGTTCTGCCTGTGGGGATCTTAGGCTGACAAGTTGGCATTTTTGAGGAGGTGTATGAAACATTGACAAAAATTTCAATTTTATGGGAAAAATTCAATTCATCAGTCTTTCACATGCACATGTTGGAAAGCAAACTGATTTTGTGTTTGTGAAGGACAAAAGAAGGGTGGGGACAGAGGACCTCTCCCAGATTGCTGCAGAGTGTGAATGGGATATGTAGAAGCCAGGCAGGAAAACATGGGAGGCAGAGCCATGGGAGAACAAGTTTCCTGAGAAAACTGTGTTGAAGGTAACTGAGAGTTGAAGAAATAGAGAAAGAGTAGTTGGCATCAACATTAGCCAGACACAGGCCATTTGAAATTATCAAATCCAGCTTTACTGATGTGCAGAAAGTGGATGCTGAGCTGGAGAGGAAACCAAGATGGTGCTGTGGGGTGGGACCCAAGGCACTGGGCAGGGAGTTCAATGAGTTTCCAGATAATGAGGAGGTTGAAGGGGTTTGTGGCAGGACTGTAGTAAGTAATGAGAAATTATTTCACATTTTAACAGCGAGAAGTCATAGTGATTCCTATCCTAGAGAGCTTTTATTCAACAGTTTTACAAATGTATTCTGATGACAGAGACAATTACATAATTGGGAACATCTGTAGCATTTGCCCAGGCAACACCAGTTAACAAAATCTACTTTCCTTTTTTTTTTTTTTTTTTAGTAAAATATAGTAAAATATACCAAACTGTTTGAAAGTGAACTGATGGTGAGAGCAAGGGGAGAGAAAAGCGGATATCATTTTCATTTTCTAAACAAGTAGAATAATGATCTTTAAAATTCCACACAGCAGCTATTGAATTTTTTATTCTGAGATACCATAAAGGATGTGAATGTACAACAAACACAACTCCCACAAAAAGAAGCTAGGTGAAAAAGGCTCACCAAGATGTGGATGACTGAATTTCCTCTTACAGAAAAAGTGATTGGCAGATCAATAACCAAAAAATCCAGCTCTTGAAAAATCTGCGAATGTTCAGCTACAACTATACTGCAGATCTCGGTTCATCTCTATGAGCACTTCCAACCCTCATGGGAGCTCAAGAATGGCTTTATTAATCTTTATTGACATATTGACCTTTACATTTATTTCTTAGAACATGGATTTACTTACTTTTGAGAATTTCAAGTTATGGCACATGTGTACTTATTCCATCATACTGTATAGATGATGTATTATGTAGAGAATTTACATATATCCTTTCTCCTTTCGCTTCTTTTAAAAAGTGCATTTAGAGGGTACTGGAAGGAGAAAATAATCATTTCTTGTTGGAAAGCAGGTCAGCTCAGGAACTGAGCAACCAATGTGTAAGATGTGAGACACTGCCAAGATGTGTGAGGTTCCCCTCCACAACCTCACCAGATGTTCTCTGTTCCCTGCTCTTACTGTGCCCTGATTTTGGTTCATATAACACATCTCTCGTGTCTCCAGTAAATAATTTTTTTAAAAGTCTGTTCTTTTTATTGAGATTTTGCTCACTGGCTCTCAAGGGTTAGCAAAGGCTACCCCAGGGCTGAACTTACTCCCCACTAAGTATTTAATTGTGGTAAGTTATGTTGCCTCCACACTCACAGCTGTGTCCTGATGACTGATGACACATCATCTCCACCTCTGTAGTATCTTTAAGAAATTTTTTAGACTAATTCTTTGTGCTGCTACCTTGTGACTGTTTGTTGGAAATACACCAGTGCCATTCAGCATACCTCTGACGTAGGAAAATATATAGACTTTGTTCTCATGAAAAACGAGTGCTTGAGATTTTTTTTTTCTTTAATTATTTCTGAAATTCTGTTACAGTAAAAAGCCCTTGTAGGCTGAGGATATTTTCACTTTAGAATTTTGACAGTGCAGTGCAGCACAATTGAATTAATCAGGTTTTCCTGCTTTTCTGTTACAGAGATTTTGAGGGTCTCGGTTAAATCATCCTATTTGCAGACTGATTACTAGGGAGGGAATGTATTACTCTGGCTTTAAATTATCTTACTGGGAACAGATTTTAATCTTTCCCCTTTTTTGTGTGTGGAGTCCTGTGTAAATATTCTATCCTACTCAACTATATGTTTTCAAAATGTTTTATACTTTTATCTGTGTTTAATGAAGCATGTCAAATACACCTCACTCTTTGCACTTTAGAAATCTGTAGAAATAATTTATTTTCCTGCTCTTTGTCAGATAATTTCTTCAGGAATACAAAGAAGGACTGAGGATTTGTTTTACTTTTCCAAAAGAAAATCTGAGCATGAAAACTTTCATGCATGAGCTGTTTCTTCTTATGTTTGTATAGCATTTAGGGTAATGGCTTGGTGAGAGGTACCAAGCTCTAATTCAGCACAGTGATGCTTCATTGCTGCTGTCTGGGAGTTAAAATGGTGCAGGAGCTCCTGTGTGCCCAGTTCCCTGAAAGGTTTCTGGGCTTCAGATCTGGAGCACACAGGTGATTTCCCTGCCAGCTCAGCTCCATCTCCTCAGTCCTCAGGGACAAGCAAGATTTCAAAACTACTTGTGTGCCTCTGGCTAGGACAAGGTGCCCTCTGCCCAGGATGAATGCAGGTACTTTGAGTCAGGAGCATGAGCATCTGGCATTAGGGCTTGGACTCTTCCAGGAGCCATTGAACTAAAAGTTGGATGTTATAACACCTGACTTGGGGACACCAAAGTACTTATGGTGAAGGCCACATTCGATCACTGTAGTCATGATAGATATGAAAGCAGAAGGCAGCTCGGGGAAAATCATCTTTATTTTTATGAGATACCCTAGGATCCCACCATGCTTGTGGAATATATAGATAAATGTGTAGTGCAAGGAATTGGATCTTTTCTCCATGTCTAGTAGAAAATAAAAAGGATCTGTATCTACACCATGTCACACCATGTGTGACACTGCTTAGAAAAATACTTTCCAGATTAGCTATCACACCATTTACAGTTAGTTGTGGTCCGCTGCTACATATGCAGTTTTAGTTGAACTTTCACGTTTTCTCTGAAGAACTGATTTATATTTGGATACCAATCAAAATTACATTTTCTGTAACATGACACTTGTTTTCTTATCTCTTTTTCTACAAGCTAGTGTTTTTCAATGAAACCAACAGCAGCAAAGGTCAGGATTTATGCAATAATGTTAGCTGTGAGTACACAGAGGGAGCTGGAAGAGAAGCTGGAAGCCAGCCATTAACCATGGCAAGCTCTCTTCTTTCTTCTGGCAGTGTTCATGAAATAATATTAATATCCTCTCTATATACTCTGTTGGAAGTGTGTAATGTTGTTCTTAATAACAACATTCCATTATTTTCTATCTCACAGTTGTCAATAAATCATTTGCTAAATGAATCAGGCCTTGTGAACTTGTACTGGCAAGATTGATTTCTGCGTGACATTTCTTTAGGAAATGAATTAAATCTTAGAAAGAAAAATGTATGCACAGTGGCAAAGTGTACTTTCCCGGAGAGGGTATTTATGATGAATAGAAGGAAGATAGAGTACATGTGCTTCAAAGAACACATTCTTGTAGTGATGCACAGTACTAATATGATCTGAAGTAAAGATGCTAAGGTCAGAAGCTTTCAATGCAGAGTGATTACCATTTCCTTTGAAAGCATTATTTACTGTAAATTCTTGAGATACTTTTAAAAATACATTGAGTTCTTTCATTTTAATTTACATAAGTCCTTATTTTTTCATCTCTCCTCGGTATCCATCAAAATAATGGGGCTTTCAGCAGTGCTTTTTACAGACAGGTGGATATGAATCCAAGGGTGAGTTTTTTCTCTTTACTGCCTGCCTTTATGACAACTGAAGGAGGCTCCTCTGGCATTATTCCTTGTATGGGACATGATCTGTGCTTCTCCCTGCTATGCAAAAGAATGAATATGTGTGTCCTTCACCTGTTGTTAAACAGACACTTAAATCCAATCTCCTGTTGCTGTCAGCGAGGGTTTCAGGAAGAACAAAAGGAAAAAAGATAAATTCCCAGTGACTTCTCTAAAATTTTCTTAACATTACAATTGTATTTCTCTTGTGTTTAGTTATTTAGAGCTATAGCAAATGAAGACAACGTTTTCAAATAATGATGTTTGTAAAAATGTTTTAGAACTTTACACTTGAAAAAAACCATAAGGTTTCATTTCTCACACTGGAAGGCTTTGGTACTGTTGTTATGTGGAAACAGGGTGGAGAAATGCCTGTTACAAAAGCGTGACCCCACTGTCTCAACTGTAGCAGCTTAGTTTGAAAATATTGGGTTGACTTCCACACCCGTTTTACAACCAATTAGCCAAGAAAACACTATGCAGTGAGCTGAACGCTGCACTGTTCTAATTTACGTGAGTGTACATCTCAACTAGTCCACTTGATCTATATATAATGTAATCCTTTCTATGCATTTCACCTTCACCATGAAATAAAAGAAATGCTGTGTTTTGCAGAACAGTCCTGATAAAACAGTAATCAAACTATCAAACTGTGTGAAGTGCCAGCAGATCACTCATATCTGCTTTCTTCCACAGAGTTTAGCCAATTTAAAAGCAAATACTTTCACTTACAAATAATGTTGATATTTAAGCAGTTGTGTTTGAGCCGTACAAGTATATTTTTTTCTCAGGTCTTTAGTTGTCTTGTGTTGTGTTTGGTTGTTGAAATACACATCATTGTTTCTGCTAAAAGGGAATACCTCATACAAGTCTGTATGACTGTAGGAAATTATTGGTCTGATGGATTGGACTATAGTTTACAGCCCTGGGATGGGAGAGACACCTTGAAACATCCTTCACGAGTCTACAGTGTATTACCCTGGTTTTCACTTCTCCTCTCCCTCTGCACAGTAGTGAACCAACCTCCATCATCACTGATGAGTTAACATCTTCTCCCCAAATTCCTTCAAAGCATTTTACTCTCATACCTATTTACTGGGGAAAAAATTAAATTTGGGACATTACTCTCTCAATATGACTGCTTTTCTAGATAAACACCAAAAAGTACCCTTTCCAACTCAATTACTATAAGAATTTATATTAACACTTCTAAACATATTTGTACAAATCTTTTGCATGCTCATTATTGATCATCATCTCTTGCCTAGAAACCAGCAATAAAACGACTTTTACCTCCCTAGATAAAAATCATCCTCTTGTGCTCAAGCTATTTGTAAATACACGCTGAAAGCCAGGACTTGATGGCACCAGCAGTGCAGCACCGCCTCTGTTAGCCAGAGGGAAATGATAAATGAAGGAAGATTAAGAAAGCAATCTTTGTTATTTAGCACAGGACATAATTGTTTTGTTTTACTTAGATATTTTGAAGAAACAAAATGGGTAATTTAGAATCACTGTTAAAATATTTATTCCATTTAGTGGCCGCAGCCCCCACAGATTACTCTGCAAACCACTGCTCTGTTAATGCCCATTGCAAGTGCTGGGACCTGCTCAAGTGTTTCTTTTCCAGATGAAAGATTATCACTAGAATCAAGGGAAACATTAAAGCTTCCTCAAATCAAATTACTCACAATAGTCTTAATTGGCCTAAGAGTTAACTTTATCCAGCTTCACATACAGGTTTTACTATTAATTAGTAGTACTCATACATAGTTTTACTCATTTGTATTTACTCATCCAGATTTAACATCGACACTTTAAGCTATTCCACAGATTAGTTTTTAAAGAGTTGATTATCAAATTCACTGAATCCTTTCAGGACCAAATTTATCAAACAAACTGTGATCCTCTATTAGCCACATAAAAATCAAACTACCCAATTCTACCTTGTGACCACATTGGCTAGCAGGGGACTGAAATTTGATAGCAAATATTGTATTAAAGGCCTGTAAACCTACAGATTTTAATGTCCAAGAACTTGTGGCAAAATGGGGAAAGTACATTCCAGCTCTGTAGTGAATTTACAATAATAATAACAAAATTAAAAGGAACAGACTGTGAAAAGATATCCTTGCATCTTTTAAGGAGCATCAAAGGAATAACAAAATCTAAAATGCACAAGGCTACTTTTGGAGAGAGACTGAATAATATATTCAAAAAGTCTTTTAGTGTACTGCACTTGGAGAGATCAGACTCAACTTTCAGTTGCACCCAAGTAAATTCAGAACCTTGGAAAAGCAGAGTCAGGCCCATAGTCTAATTTTAACAGAATGGTTTAAGTGTACTGAAATGTGTGGTATGAACTGGACAGCCTGGTACATGAAAAAAATCTGGGCAAAATATTGCTTTAACTAAAGGATTAATGCCTTTAGATATCTCTGTACAGTAGAAGAGAAGCCTAGTTTGGGTTGGAAGACACCTTTAAAGGTCATCTAGTCCAACTCCCTGCAGTGAGCAGGGACATCTTCAACCAGATCAGGTTGCTAGAAGCATGGCCTCGGCGTTCCTATAGTGTTCCCAATTAAAAAGCTGCCACTGGAAAGCAGCTGACATTTGCACAACGTAAAATTTTATCTGGAGCTCTGAATCCTTGGTCCTACCCAGTGCCTGGCTGGACCTTTTACAAAATTCGTTAATTGCACATACTGGCAGAACATTGATGTATGGCCACTCTGACTTGGCAGTGGTAGGTTTTTGGTTGGACTTGATAATCTTAAAGGTCTTTTCCAACCAAAACAATTCTATGAGCCTATGATTAAATTATTACTCTGAAGAACACATATCAGGGCTGGCAGGTGATGAGTCTGAAAGACCCACACTAGATCTACACTTGAACGAGTGCCACTGGCCCCTGCCCAGAACATCGCTCTCTCTTTGCCTGTACTTTCTGCAGGTACAGCTCCAGCTATTTAATTTTCTGCAGAATGACTAAATTTTAAATTAGATTCAGATTGTTTTCACTTTGGCTTAAATCATCAACAAATAAGCATCTAGGCCTGGGAAAGGTCTACTTCCCAACCAGCTTTTTCTCCTTTGCTTTGCTTTTTTAGCTCACAGACTTGTCTCTTGTCTGTGCTTTGGGGAGTTGATAATAATTGGCTCTACAAAGGCTTACAACTACCCTACAATACACCCTGTCAGCCTGGCCGCTTTCAAAGCTTTCTCAGCCACAGTTCCAAATCTGTCATTTAAAAAAAATAAAATAAAATAAATCCTTTCACACAAGCCATTTTTATCCTTTTCAAAATTGCTCAGCTTATGTTTTTCATAATGCTGCGGGATAGTTTTAATCTCACTTGCCACTTTTTTTTATGTTAAATATTTTAGTAGTGCAAATATTTAAAAAAAAAAAAAATTGGGATGTTTTCAATAAATCATATCCTTGAATACACAAAACTCAATCCTCCCTCTAAAAGACTTTAAAAATACATAAATGCGCGCATGAAGGGCTGAGAAAAGAATTGACATTTCCTTAAATGCTTCTGCAAAATATGCATTAGTAGCAGATTTTTGCAACTCCATTCCATACTTTTGGAAGTTATTGATTCCTGCAGCATCTAAGTGGAGGGGTGCTCATTAGTATGTTCATCTCATACTTTTCTTTATACTGTTAAATGAAGTTTTGTAGCTATAGGAAGTATGTGTCACAGTAGGTAAACAGCAGACAGTGGGGTTTTTAGAGCCTTTTTTTTATCTACAGCCTTGTCTGACACTCAGCTTAGTTTAACTATTCTCTTTTTAATCCCAGAGAAGTTTGCTTTGTGCTTTAGCAGGACCCCAGCTCTTCAGTCCAGAAGTAGAGGCCATAACAGCTGAAGCAGCAGTGATAACCTCAGCCAAAAGCTCCAAAGCTCATTAAAAATGAAACCTCTCCACCACTTTGCCAGTGTAAATGCAAGCAAGTTCCTGAGTATGGGGTCTGTAAGGAAGGAGGTTCTCCCTCATTTCACACCCAGCTGAGGTCCCATCATTTGGGGAGTTTCCACAATCCCGGTTGCTCACACCACAGGAGTTGTCTAACTAGAAGCCAGACCCCTGATTGTGATGCATCTCCCTCACCTTCAAAGTCATCTACAGTGAGGAGTATATTTCTAAATGCCTTTGTTAATGTGATGGATTTGAGTATCGATGAACCAACCCAAACAAGTATGTTTGCTGATGAACTGATTGCTGTTCACTCCTGTGAAGTTAATGACACTTCACTGGTGTAACATTGGTTCCAATAAAATCCTATTCAGATCTTAAATCCACTCAGATTTGACCCTCAAAATGCATAATTTTCCTTACTAAAATTACTCCTTCACTTGATTGTTTCATATTGCCCTGAATGCTGCGTTCCTGTGCTGTGTTACCTGGTGGGATTTATGCATTTCTTGATTTTGCAAGATGCTGTAGTGCAGAGATAGTTCTGATTTCCTTCCAGGGGATCTTTGCAGTCATTTGCACTTTCTTATTGAATTTCAATCAGTTCTGCCAAAAATTTGCTGGAGGAATTCCTGTGGGACATCTTCAAATGCTCTTAGTCCCATGCTGTCCCATCAGCTCCCCATTTTCTCTTCTAGGGTTGTCTGTATTTTCTCATTTAAGAATAATTCACCACATGACAACGTTTTACATTAATGAAGCCCTGGTGGTATCAGATGTGATGACATTCAGTAGGGAACACAGAAAATAAGTACAGGGATATACACAATATAAAATAAAAATCAGCTGATGTGCAAAGAAGTTAATGAGGGGGAAAAATAGTTTCTGCTATCATACGCTGACTCACGAGTATCTCTCTCTGTCCTGCTCATGCACGGGCAGTTTGGATTTATCTAGCTTTTCAAGGGTCTCTGAGGAAGCAAATAAAGATGGTGGACTCCAGTAAAAATTAAGTGAACCTACTCAATTTCTTCCCCTTCCCCCGCCCCCCTTTTTTTTTGTATTATAGAGTACCAGTTCCTGGCAAAAGGGAGTTGTTATTATTATATTATATTGTAATAAAATATTATATTATTATTAGAAAGAATAAATTCTTGGGTCCTTCGCACAGCTTTTAGGCAGGATCCTAAATCACAGCAGGGACTCTGAGAAGGATGTGGGGTAAGTTTTTCTATAGGGGAAGCAGATCAGTCGTTGTGCTCACTGGCCCTCTGGAAATGCCCCGTGATAGGTACACATGGGCTACATAATGAGTGCTGCTTTTGTGTTTCTGTGCAATGTTCTGCACTTAATTTCTTCAGGTAACAGCAGCAATCATTACCATAAGGGTGCATAGCCCAACTTTACCTCCAGAAGAGGCATCTACCAGTCCAGCATACAATGGCATTTAGATCTTGCTAGCCATAAAAATAATACCCTTTCTCATCAAAACAAACAAGCAAAAAAGCTTAATAGCCATCTGGGCTATTTAGGTTTTAGATCTAATTTTAGATTTGAACAAACTAACAGAGATGGAATAGTGTTAGAAGAACAGAACTGTGTAAAAGAAGCAGTTTTAACCTATGAACCACTCAAAAGTCCACGCACTTTAAAAGAATAGTATCAAATAATATCCCTGTTTACTATGACACTTTACAAAAATTATCTACTGCCAATGTGGTTTTTTTCCTAGTTCAGTTTAGATCCATATGTGATTGCACAAGGAACTGTAAAAATTAGAAGTCTCTTACATTTCATTTCATATATAGCCATATTTTCAACTTATATTTTGGGAAGCGTTGCATGTGCTTGTGCTCTAACATCGGCATTCTGTGAAATCATCTTCTGTTTTTACTTTTTTCTCTATGTGTCATGTTTTAATTTATATTCTTGACTGTTGCTTTCCCGCTCTGATTGAACATAAATAGATCTGCCCATTTCTTCTCAAATACTGTCAAATTACTAATTTTATTACCAGATTTTTTTCTCTTTCAAGCTCAAGGCCATTTTCATTATGGAAGCTAGCAGCTGCCCATATCATCAACAGCTCAAGTTATTTCCAACTGTTGTAATTCAGAACATTTTTACTGAAGATCAGAATCTAAAATTTCTCTCTGTTCAGCTCCAGAAAGGGGAGCAAAAAAACCTCCTGGATGTGGAAAAGTTCAGCAGATTGTCTTAACAAAATTCCTTACAGAATTCCTTACAGAATTCCT
>NW_010302579.1:0-1896 GCF_000700745.2 Antrostomus carolinensis | reverse complement strand
ACCACTCCCAAGTCTTTCTCTTCAGAGCTGATTTGCCATGTAATTTACCATATGAATATTCCCCATTGCTTTGCAAGGCAATGTTGTTTCCCAAATCAGCTGTCTTACCTTTAATGTTGTCCTTGTAGAACTTATTGCTCTCCTCCACTGTACTGAAGCCAGCATATTGGCGGATAGTCCACGGTCTGTAGGTGTACATGGTTGGGTAGGGTCCTCGAGTGAAAGGTTTCACCCCTGGCAGCTCCTCAGAGAGGTCTTCTGTGTCCCTTTTGGAGTATAAAGGCTTGATGTCGATCCCCTCTGGGGTGTGCCAAATTAAATCCTTTGGATTCTTGCCTTTCAGCTGCTTTTCAGCAAGGGCAGCCCACTCAGGGTGCAGCGGTTGTCTGTGCAGCGAACGCCACGCGAGCCGGCCGGCTGGAAGTGGTGCCAGGCATGTGCAGCGGTGGGGCCACAGGCACAGGAGAGCATCCTTGGCTCTTAGCATGTCTGTCCCACTGGCTGGCAAGAATGGGGTAAGCTGAAGAAAATAAAAACAGATTGGGGTAAGCTGAAGAAAATAGGGTAAGCTGAAGAAAATAAAAACAGACACTGGAACAGGTTGCCCAGAGAAGTTATGGATGCCCCCTCCCTGGAAGTGTTCAAGGCCAGGCTGGATGAGGCTTTGAGCAACCTGGTCTAGTGGAAGGTGTCCCTGCTGATGGGAGTGGGGGTGGAACTGGATGATCTTTAAGGTCCCTTCCAATCCAAACCATTCTATGATTCTATGATCTTGCATTATCATATAAATGTGACATGGGAGAAGTGAGCATGGAGAGGTCAAGCAGTTTGCTAAAACCAAAACCACTACTCAGGAAAAAAAAATTAATGTATCTATTCACTTACTCATTTGACAGACACGCCCTTTCCTTGCCTTTCAACTAGAAAAAAAACATAAAACAGAGTTCAGGAAAAATCCTACGTTTTCTTCTAGCTAAGGGCAACATTCCTACAACTCACCTACATCCACATATCAAATGTGTAACTTCAGTCCCTAAGCAGCACCATCATTCATCAGCCACTGAAAAGTCAGTGTCAGGCATGAAGACGGCATGCCTAGCCACCTTCTCACCTTCCCACCTCTCTCTCCTTTATGAATTCCTTTATATCAAAGGGAGATCTTCAACGTCAAAGAGATACTCTGAAGGAAGTGGACTGTCAGTAAACTGCTGACATGTCATATGCTTTGGAAAAGGTGGCTTGGGCTTGATGGAAATTAGAGATATACTGAGAAAGAAAGGAGAAAAAATACGTGGTATGCAAGAACACAGGGATCATAGAATTATAGAATGGTTTGGGTTGGAAGGGACCTTAAAGATCATCTAATTCCAACCCCCAAATAATAATACAAACTGCAGAGCTCATCCCACCATGCTGGAGACTGATATGGGGGATAAGCTCAGTAACTCCTGAAAGCTCCTCTGCTTCTGCTCTCCAAACCCTATCCCTGCACTTCCTTCCCAAGCCAAAACCTTTACAACCTGGCTCCAAGGCCCAGTCACCTCCTCTCTGCCTCATCTTCACAACTCCCTGGAAACACAGGCTTCCCCTACACCCTTATGAGGCAGTGTGCATAAAACTGGACCACGTGTCTATCACAGTTACGCTGCTGCAGCAACATGCTCCACACAAGTGCTTTGATAATATATATGCTATGTGTGGTATATATATCATCTGATGAGCACAAAGGAGCATCAGGGGAGCACTCAGTCCCTGCAGAGATGTGATCTGTAGCCTGGATGGAAGGAAACCTCTGCTGCTGCACAGGTCCCAACGTGATCCCCCAGCCCCATACCCCAAAAGAACCACAAAGCTGCCCTGTCATTCAGAATGGCCTTGATTGGAAAAGCCCTTTAA
>NW_010302578.1:0-480 GCF_000700745.2 Antrostomus carolinensis | reverse complement strand
TATGGAGCTGTTTACAATTACCAAAAAAAAATTGTATTATTTAATTTTCTCTCAATAATTTAACTGCCTGCCTGTAGTTTTTTTAATTTCACACGCTATCAAGTTCTCTTGCAACACATAGAATCTACATCTTCATATAACACATGTAAGGAAAAGAAATGCTACCAAATTGTTTGTGCAATTACATGAATCGTTGAAGGCCGTTCTGCTCTGCTTCCCCCCCGTGTTCATTTTTGATTTCTGACTTTTTCTCTACCAAAAAAAATTAAAAATAAAGTAAAATATCTTTTTCATGCTTAATTCTGGTTTTACTTAAATCTCAGTGTTGTGTGACGAGCTGCTGGAGCTCTCAGGGGTGCAAATTGCTCACAAGTGGGATGAGTAGGACCTCTGGTTGTTTTAGTATCTTTCTAGTACTGGTGCTTTTATAGTCTGAGAATCTACCTGAGCAACAAGAAGGACATGGAGGTGCTGGAGCGT
>NW_010302577.1:0-5986 GCF_000700745.2 Antrostomus carolinensis | reverse complement strand
AACTTGCTGAGGGTGCACTCAATCCCACAACTTAATTAATAATTTCTTAAAACCCACAAAAAAAACACTGTCTAAAATTAAAAGAGAAAGAAAAAACAAGAAGAAAAAATTTAAAAATACTGTCAAACTATAAGCAGGGCATAATTGTTAAGGCTTGACCATGCTGCAGACAAGATCCTAGACAACATGCAGTTGAAATCTAGTGCCTGGCTGGCCCGAGCTGCAGGAAAGCACGTGCAGCACAAGCCACAGCCCAGATGTGGGGAAAGGATCCTTCTTTGTGTTCGCCATCTGCTCCTGAGCTGCCATCAGTGGACAAGAAGCCACTCATCCACCCATCCTGCTTAGTCTTGAAAAATCCTATTTAAGGAGCATCTGCAGTGAAGGCAGTTAGCAGGTTACTAAAAAATTCCCCACCACCTGGTATATACAAATCACTTCCCTGTGTGTTTGACCCATACTTAACTCAGGCACGAGCTAAGACCGTCTTATATTCTTAAACATGTTCCTACTCAATCCAAAACATTGAGGCTGTTAAAACACATGCATCTGTGCCTGTGCTCAGCCAAGCTTTCAGTGCTGTCCCATAACTCTAAGCACCTACAAATACCCACATGTCCTTTTACCTGCTCATTTTCCAGTTGTCTCTGCATTACAACCTATTTGATTACTTTCAGGGGTTTTTTTGCTGAGACTGACAGCAAAAGTGTTGCTATTGCTGACATTTTGGAGCATCTCACAACATCATCAGGGCAAGATGTTCTTTCACAGGAGCCAGGGCAAAGGAGCCCAAGAGACGATATAATCATTTTGCTCCACCTTACCTACAAAAAGCTGCCAACAGGAGCACATAAACAAGCTAATCCCTGTTTCATCCCATTATTAGCAGATTTAGCTACAGGCATTAAAAAGGAACAGAGAATGGAAAGGAAGAAGAGGTTGTAAAAGCAAAATAACGGTGATGATGTTTATTGCAAAATTAGATGGTTATTTTCAGGATCCTTGCAGATGGATTCTTATAGAAAAAGTCATTCTGTGGTATTTGGTAAACATGAAATTCTTACAGGCAGCTTACATTGGAGTATTTGTTTATATTTGTATAGATTGCAAGCACTTATAAGGTTTTGTGATATCTTTTACTCTGATTGCCAGTCAATTAAGATCCCTCCTTAGGGCCTTTTTCGTGCCTGGGTACCTACCTCACCACTGTGAGAAGGTATATGAACCCACTTTTCTGGCATGAATGCTTTTACCACGCAACTATACAGCGTATTTTTGAGTAAGGACAAAGCTGTGACAGAGCTCCGCTTTGCATCACCACCTAAATATTTCTGGGAAGAGATAGAAAGAACGAGTCTGCAAAAGCTGGAGGGAGAGACTTTCTTAGGGAACAGGACACCTGGGTTCCAGCTGGTAGGATGGTGCTGTAGAAATCAGGTATAGCAGAGGAAACATACCACTCTAAGTATAGCTAGTATTTATTTATTTTTACATTTACTTGGTGCTCTTTCTTGCCAACTGGCAAGAGCACCAATGGTTTTGATCTTGTCAGCTCTGATAAGCCCAGAAATGCTGAGGGTTGCTGCAGGCACGGACAGAAGATCTGGTATTACAGGAAGTAGGACTGATGTCTTAATAAGCGGCATTTTTGCCTCCACGTCACTATGATGCCTCCGGCACTGTGCTTCTGAAGGGCCTTTCTCCAGAGATAAAGAGCTTCCTCCTTTTGAAAAGGTAAGAATAACTTCACTGATCCCCACATGACATGGTGATCTTCCTAAGCAGAATCACATGCAAAAACAAGGCTCTAAGTGTTTTCTGTTTGGGGGATTAACAGAGAAAATCAATTCTTCCTTGAAAATTGTTTTTACCTCTGAAGATACAGTCTCATCACCATAATGTCAGACATCTATTCTGACATACTTTCCAAATTAATTCAGCAGCAGAGTTCACACCTGTAGATATTCTACACATCTGTGATAATAAGACACAGAAGTTCATGCCCACAGAAATGCTGCATTCATCTCACATTAGAGGTATGTCTTCTCTCACCAAAGTCTTTGGGAGTTCTCCCATTGCTTTTATTCAGAGAATGAAAAGCATAGGAAACAAAACTTCAAGCAAGCAAGAAACCAACATAAGGTATAAACAAGAAGCAAGCGTTAAGGGTTAATCTGTTGAAATAAATTCCACGCTCCTATGAGGCAGAGCACCAAGTATTTCCATGTTCTGCAAAAGAAACAAAAAAGGGCCTGCACCAGAAATATTTTTTTATTATCAGAAAACATGTAAACATGTTAAGTCAATGCAGGTTCATTGGATATGCTTCCAGCTACTCCACATAATATACCCTCTGCTCAGGTACTCAAGAGCCAGAACCAGAGTCCTCACAGCCAAGTGGATATTTCATCCTGCAAGTTTTTCCTTTATTTTAAAGTGAATTTTGTTACAGTTCTTTAAAAAGTGGGTAGAAAGGCAGAAATAGGACACGAGGAAATGGAATGAAGCTGCATCAGGGGAAGTTCAGATTGGACATTAGGAAAAGGTTCTTCACTGAGAGGGTGGTCGGTCACTGGAACAGGCTCCCCAGGGCAGTGGTCAAGGCCCCACGCCTGCCAGACCTCAAGGAGTATCTGGATGACGCTCTTAGTCATATGGTTTAGTTTTAGGTAGTCCTGCCAGGAGCAGGGAGTTGAACTCCACGATCCTTATGGGTCCCTTCCAACTTGAGATATTCTACAGTTCTATAGCTATAGTACCTACAGAGAGCTTATGATAGCCATAAGGTTTTTTGCTGATTTTAAGTATTTGTGTCCTTTCTCCCAGGTTGTGGGGGACAAGTTGATAGCGGGAGGGCAGGGCTGCCACTCAGAGGGATGCCAGTGGGCTGGAGAAATGGGTTGACAGGAACCTCCTGAAGCTCCCCAAGAACATATGCGAAGTCTTTCAGCTGGGATGGAGTCAATCCACATTGAGAGCTGACTATCAAGAAAGCATCTTTGCGGGAAAGGCCCTTAGGGATCAGGGACCTGGTAGACAACAAAGTGAATATGAGCCAACAGTGTGTTCCTGTGGCAATGAAGGCTAACCACATATTGGGATGTATTAGAAATAGTCAAGGGAAGTGATGATACCCCTCTAAATGGTAATTGGAAGAGTATTGTGTTCAGTTTGGGGCTCCCCAGATGACCTACTGGAGTGAGTCCAGCAGTGGACCACCAAGATTGTTGCAAGAAGATGCTGAGATAAATGGGTCTGTTCAGGACTTAGAAGGCAAGGCTAAGGGGGAGAAACCTTACTGCTATTACTTACTTTACTTACAAGTACGTAATAATAGGGTACAGAGATGAAACAGTCATATTCTTCTTGGAGGTAAATGGTGATGAGAGGCAACAGACACAAACTGCAACAACAGAAATCCCATATAGATACCAGGAAAAAAATTTTCACCGGTAGGTGGTTGAAGATTGGAACTGGTGCCCAGAGAAGCTGTAGTATCTCCGTCCTGGAGAAGATACCAACTGGACAAGATTCTTGATAATGTAATATAACTTTAAAGTTGGTCCAGCTTTTACAAAGAAGTTCGTTGGAGCACATGATCTTCAGAAGTCATCTCCAATAAGAATTATTCTATCATTGTATAAAAGTTTAGACTATTCTCTGTGTAAATTTGTTTTCATAATGATTAAAATGCTCTTGAATTTGTTGAATGCTGAATATAATCCATAGCAAAGTAGCATAATATAATTTAGATGCTTCAAAGAGCTTATATGAATGCGCTTCTGGCCCACATGCAACTTCACTAGCTCCACAGTGTGGTTACCCATTCAGAGAGAAAAGTATATTTATCCCAATATCACAAGTAAGTTTACATTTTCAAAAAATCCAGCCTGTCACCTTTCCTTTGCATTAGTCATGGGATTGCAGAAGGACACAGAGTCAATTTTCAAACATTTACATAGAGAATTCAGACTAAAAAAAATTATCTGGAGTCAATAACTAAATCTTTAGAGGTTTGCCCATCCCCAAAGAAAGATGTCTGGCTTGGACCAGATGGACCACAGGCTAGGAGATTTGAGGAACTTGCTGAGATCTGCCAGGCCTGACCATTACTTCCTTTGAGAAGTGGGGCTTCACCTTTGACTCAAAAGTGAACAACACGATCCTCTTTCCCAAAGAGAACTGAAATCAAAGTATCTCTACACCTTCCAATATGAAGAGGCTATATCATACCTGTTGTATCCTTACAGCATTCTTGTGCCAGAGGAAAGCATCCATAGAATTTCAAATGGCATGCAGATTTGTTTTGAGTGGTGAGCTGTTAAGCTGCCTCCCCATATGTCTGATCCAAGCTTTTCTTTGTCATCTTGCAGAGATAATCATTTAAACTCTAACAAGCCTGTATATACTACCTTACGTTTCTCCCTCATGTTTTGTGCAAAATGGTGACTGCAGGTGGGGCAGGAGGACAAACACTGCATTCTCTCTGAGTTTTAGTCAAAGGTATTTTTCAAAGTCTTTGGGTCCAATAAACTGCAAAGTTTAGTCTGCTGGCATCGCCTCTCTAGGAGCATATGGGATAACCTGTGAGGGGCTCTACTTATATGTAGAAAAAATGAGCTTCTCCAGGATACATATCAAGTTCTGCTCATGCCCTTCTGTCTCCTGTCTTCTTCAGGTTGCAGGTCCATTAAACCATTAGTGAGGGAAATAAGTGCTGGAGTGTTTGTCTGATGAAAAACACTGAAAAACTCAGGTGGAAGGGGCTAGGAATGAACTGGGATTGGACAACCCAAATATGGTTCAAGCCACTGAATACAGTAGCCACGGGGCTTTGGCAATCTCACCACCTCAGGCTTGCCTTTCCCTGTAACATGAATGTGGATGAACAGCTGCCTGCTACAGCACCGACACACAGGGCCTGTGAAAAAAACCCCTGAATTTTAACAAGCCTTTTTTAAAAAATATATATATATATAATTTTTCTTCATAGTAACAACCTCTGCAACATAACTGGGAAACAAAACAAAGCAAACAGAAATGCATGAAAGGAAGAACTACAAGATTTCCATTATATTGTAATCAAATGGTGAGTTATTAATGTCAAGTATCTTCTGACCTAAGAGAGGTTTTCTATTCCTCAAAATATCTAAAATATCAGTCCTGGAAAGGACTAAAAAAGAGAGGAAAACCCCCCACCTCTTTCCAGAAGGTATATCTGTAATTAATTTGGGGTGGATATTTCTCCAACTCTACTTCAAGTAGAACTTAACGCACTCTTAGCATCCTTGTTCACTAATCTACTTTTGGCTCTGTAGACTTTATTAACAGACAGCTTTATAACGAAAACTGGTAAGTGTCACAACATCTTTACATTTCTCACGTCTGTACACAAGACATTTGGAGCAAATCCAGGCATTGTTGGAACTCAGCTCTCAGGATGTCGTTTAATAATCAGAAACTGAAAGAGCTCACAGGGCTGAGTCTCCAAAACTGTGTCACTATGTGTTCGGTGCTACGCCAGCTGGTTTCTAGTATGAGCCAGCTAGATGACAGCCAATTATCCCCACTAGCCGTGTATGATGACTAACCAGCTTTTCCCTGCTAACTCCCAGTCCTGTGCTGCTCTCATGGCTTGCTGTACCTACCCGCCCCGTTTTGCAGGTCACTCTGACTTTCGGTGAGACCTTCAGCTCTCAGGGGTACCACAACATCACAGGGCACAGGCACATCCTTGCTGTAGAGGACAGACTTCCTATATACTCGTGCTTCCTTCCCCTCACCCCTATTTTCCTGAAGCTTAGCACACCCAAACCTGCAACCATTCCAGGCATTTGGGTGACCACCACTTGCAGCACACCTGGCAAGTCTTTTTGAGTACGACATGGTCAAGATGACATAGCCAGAGAAGGAGGGGTTAAAACATCTATGTCCTCCAGTTTGAAGATATTCAGGCTTGTCCTTTTGCTTTTGCTCCCTGACAGCA
>NW_010302576.1:0-14171 GCF_000700745.2 Antrostomus carolinensis | reverse complement strand
CCCACCATTCTGTGATTCTGTGACTGTTCACAGTGACATATGTCTTCTGGCAACGTGGCAGGCAGCGTTGCCTACAATTAAGGTAGCACGGCTACCAGTACTTAAATAACTGCAGAGGAGCTGTGTCCTTCAACTGAATTTTGAAGCAATGACCATTCCTATCCTCACCAAGAGAGGAGGAGACTACCTGGTGTGTTACTGCTAACACAAAAGAGCACTGTTCCACATGCACATGAAAAGCTCTCCTGACAGGTTTTTATTAAATCCACGTTGCTTTGCATGGGAAACTGGCCAGCCAAGATTTCCAGAAATTATCATCTTGATCACTTCCCTTTTGGGGGACTGACTTGAGAGGCCTTCAAGAGGAGGAAAGGACAGGCAACAGGCATGAGTGTGTATCCTCAGAAAACCAAACCAGATCTCTGTAACATCACACCAGCTAAAACGAGCGCTCTCAAAGTCACGTTACCCTGAAAAATCCTCTGACCCTAGAGAAGAAACATCCGCAAACTAAATGTGTCCCTCAAGATACGAGGTGTTGACATGACGCCATGGGTGAGATTTCACCCAAAGTCAGCTGCAGAAATCAAGCATTTCAAGAATCCCACCACACTTTTAGTGGTGACAAAGGAAGCAGAAGACATCTCTTAACACAGGCACCTACTTTGAGATAAGATGAACACCCCTCTCTCTCTCTCTTCTCCCCATCTATTGCTGGAACATCAGTGACTAACTCAAATTAGATGTCTCTTGGGACAAGATGATAGCTGGAAGGATTTTCACCATCAGAAATGGCTTACTGACAAATCACAAAAAGCCCATGCAGCGATTTAAGCCCTGAGAACTTTCTCGGCACCCACAGCTCTTACCTACACATCCTCCGTGTCATTAATTTCCAAACACAACAAAGCGTTCCACCAAAGGGTAATTTGAAAAAAGCCACAGTCCTGATTCTTCTTGCTCACCACAAGCATACCTCAAGATCATCCATCATCTGTCTTTTCAAAAGCCATTCTGGTCAAAACCACAACAAAGAATAATGTAACAAGGCACCTGAAGTTTTGATAGTAAAGTTGAGTCACAGCAGCTCACAGAGGGAACACTAAATCGAGTGTTGCAATCTAGGAGGTTACATCATAGCTTTGACTTTTCCACAGAAAAGAAGATAAGCACAGGAGACAAAATTAAGATGCAACATTTCCATCAACAACTGCATGGGATGTAGGAAGGACAGCCTTGGAGCCACTATCTCCTTCTCTGCATTCAACCCATCTTCATGATCACGTCAGTCTCTCAGACTGTCCAGACTGGGCATCACCTACCTGATTAAACTGTCAGTGACTTGTTCTTTCCTTAATTTTGGCTCCTCTTGTTCTGTTTCAATGAGTTTTCCTTCTCTGCCTGCTCAGAGCAACCAGAGCTGCTGTCTCGGTGACCCATAAAGCCTGGTTCATCTGGGATCTCCAGCCCTACATCATCAGAAAGGCATAGCCCAGGATGCAACACCGTGCTTAGAGGGCTCATTCTTCCTCTCACTCATTTAGCTTCAGCAAAGATTGCTAGATGCTTGACATTCTGCATCCAGGTATTGTTTTAAAACCCAAGTTTGGATGTTTGCTTTTTTATTTATCCCCAAATCTCAGTTGGAGACCAACCTTCCTTCTCTAGCAGCAAGAGGACAGCTCGTTGCACTAGACTCTTTGATACATTTCTATTTTCTTCCTCTCTACAAGGAGGGAAAGGTCACAGCTTAACCAAGATCTGAAACACCTTTAGCTTCATCTCCCTGATTTCTTGGTCTTTTACCTTTGCCTCTACAGCAGAAGAAGGGAATCCATCCTCACAAAGGGACCACTCAACTACTTGTGGCTCCTGTCAGTAGAACACGTCAGGGCAGGTGTGTCTGCACCTCTCACTTTGATTTACAATCCAAAAAATTACAAGCCCAGTCTTCATCCTGGAGAGATGACCTAGAGGACACCACTCTCCCTTCTCAAATGTTTAGTAAGATCCCTGAAGAGGATTCCAAAGCTTTTAGGGGTTTATGAGTTTTTGGGGTTTGTTTTGGTTGGGTGGGGTTTGGTTTTTTTTTGGAGTTCTTTTTAAGTTGCAGTACTTTGAGACAAAAACACTGGGGCTGGGATTCCTGATTTACAGGAGTTTCTGTTGCTGGAGGGAACAACCCAACTTATCAAGTGACATACAGACAGGGACTCAGCTATGCTCATGGAATTATCTCCTCTGAAGCCCCAGTATTTCCATGGAAAGAGGAAGACCCCAGTGAGCCAACCTGATACCCAAACTCTTCCCTGGCAGAGCAAAAGACCCATAGTCTTCAAGTAGTGGTGACAAAAGTCTCCTTCACCGATGACACTTCACACCTGCCATGCATTTCTGTCTTTGCAGCCCTTTCCTGACATACCAGAAGTCTTCCATCTGCAATCATCTGCAGCGAGGATAGTAATGTAAGGAAAAAAATTGCAATTCTTTTTAACTTTGGAAAGGATTAATCTGAAATTCCAGGTCTTCCACTTCATATTCATTTTGATGTAGATGAAAATTCATGAAAACTCAGGAAAACTCAGGAAAACTCATGAAAATGGAGCTTTGGAAAGAAAATGAAGCAGCAGTCTGGTATCCTGATGGTGGATTAGCTTCATGCCTTCAGCCCTTGTGTCCTACATAAGGTTCCTGTCCCTCCCTCTCTCCTTCATGAGGTGTTGAGGGTGAATTTAGAGCTTGATAACAGGACCTGAACATTCTGCTGAAGCAGAATAAAGCTGTATCTGTCCAAGCTCAGTTCTTACCTAGACCTCACACACTAGTGCTGGGTCCCCAAGACATGTCACTCTAAAACCAAGTCAATTTGGTGTGTAGGAGAGGTGACAAACACGCGAGGAGTGTATGTGTCTACCTGTAAAAAGAAAGTTGGGGTTTTTTTTTTACCGGACTCCACAGATGAAAGCTTAGCGAATAACCCTTCTAAGCTTCCTTGATCGGCTGGCTTTGCTGTGGAGTGAAGGGCACACCTGATAAGATTAGCAGTCTATCATAGTCAATCATGTATATAGGAAACATAGTTTAAAAATAGAGGAAGTACAGCAACTCCTAATGTCTGCTCAAGTTGGGATTCGCTTTCCTTACGATCCATTTTCTGTTAATAAATAAAAAAAAAACCCAAAACAAAAAAAAAACCAACGGAGCAGATATGTTATCAGTGCAAAACTTCTCAAAGTAGAGATAGAAAACACCTAAGAATAAATTAAAGTCTACTCCTCTTATGAGAAAGCAGATATTAAACTGATAATTGGACAGGCGGGCAATATAGCACCTTAAAGTTTCTGGACAATCACTTAACAGGGATCCCTGTTATAATTTGTCATAAATAACTTTACTGACTTGCCTGCTATGCTATTAACATCCACAGGGGCTCTTCCAGAGGAAATATTGCCTATTGAGACTGATTCTTATCCTACCTTTAAAAAAACAGCCTTTAGGATCCTGTATTTTCTATATGGTTTTAGTAAAGGCTACTGTGAGAATGAAGGCAGGGGACCATCTAAATTTGATAACATGTTATATTACTTGAAAGTCAAAAGTCCATTTTAGAATAAAGTAATTTAAATTGAAATAAATAAATAAAATAAATACATAAATATATTTTAAGTACTGAAATATCACATAGTCTAAATGAAGCAGATAATAATTTGGCAGAGTTTCTGCAGGAACAATACTCTGGGCATCCTTGAAAATGATAAATAGTTTGCAAGGGGAATACAGTGGCATATTACAAAGATGGAAATGTCCACAGTCCAAAATCTGGTGGACTTCAGCCAGCAGAAGTGTCCATGGTCACACACACACAAGTTCTTGTATCTACCCTCCTGTGCTGTGTGACACACGGGACAAGCTACTTCCTTACTTAGGTTTACTAGAGTTTCTTTAAGCTGCTGGGTGCTGAAAGTATATTTGTGGGGTTTTTCTCTCCTTTGTATTGCTGCTTTAACTCTGCATCGTGTCCATAACCTTTAAAAAGCCAAATTTTACAAATCCAAAAATCACAACAACCCCCCACAACCCCATCCATCACCACAGCGTTACTAAACTACAGGCTCTGAGCCCAGCTCTGTCCTGCTCCTCACTAATTCTTTACTTAAGTAACAATTAGGAGAGAGCTTGGCTTGTGCAAGGCTAACAGGATTGGGCTGTAAGATATTAGCACATCCCAGAGGCGTGTGCATCTCTACCCACAGCCAGAACATCATCCAGGCACAGTGCAGTGGCTGAACCAGCCATTACAGGGCACCTGGGTGTCAATATATATCTGAAGTCTAATATATTTCCCTTGGAAATTGTGAAAGGAGGAGGAAAAAGAAAAAAAGAAGAAGAAAAACAAAAACAGGAAGAGACAGATAGATATAGCCCCTTTAACCCCAAAAAACACCACATAGTCAGGAAGCTAAAGGGCCAAGTGGCAATATTGATGACAGCTAAATCCCATTATTCCAAACTAGCACCACAAAAATCCACTCACCTGGTGAACACTCTGCTAGGCTCCACTTGCAACCTGAATAGTCTGCTGCTAGGAAGCCTGACAATAAAATGCAAGTGTAAAAGGCTGAACAAAAGCTAAATACTACAGTTGGGGAAGGGGGGGGGGTATTAAGTGGGGTAATTAAATGTATTCAAAGAAAGTACATTCTTTTGCTTACTAGGTGAATTCATAAATTTAGTGTCCACAATTGAGTAACACCCCAATATTAGGCAGAGGAAATAAAATATTTCAACCTTTATACAGAATATTACGTGTGTAAGTGGGAGGTAGAGAAAGTGGGAGGCAAGTATAAGATAATTGTACTGTGTTCTACAAATATTTAGATGAATGACTTGATTGGACCAGAGAGGCCCGATGAGAAATGGCTGCATAGAAATGAGAGTAGTAAAATCCATCTCGGAGAAGCTAAGGCCACCTCCAATAAAGCTCTCCAGTTATTTCCTGACTAACGAGGAATGAGAAATGAATGAGAAACAGAAATAGTTGCCAAAGTGGCATTTCTATGTATCCCAAGAGCACAAGGCTAGAAAATTCATGAAATCCAGGCGTTTGGCCTCGTTGGTCTCTGAAAGGAGCTCAATGTATTTTGAAGGCTACGTTAGATCTCAGTGAGTTTCACAAGTTCCTACGCTGCGCGATAGATCACACGTGAACACGGACATTAGCATACACTACAGAGCATTTAGCACATGGAGATACAAAGCAGCTATTGTTCTGGCAGTAAGGGAAGCTGTAACCAGATAGTCTCTGGCTTCAGCTAAAAACCCATTTTCCCAGCATTTCGCTGACTTGTTTTTTGCAGGAACTTCTCTGCTACAACAGAGCGCACATTCATGGCCAACCAACGGGTCCAAAGTGATGGGTTGAGTGCCCCACTCCTGGCCCCTGCACCTCTTTACTGGGGGAAATCATGCTCTTAACCCAAGAGAGGTGATGTGAACCCACAGCCAAGCAAGATTCACAACTTTTGGAGGAGGACAACACCTTGGGAAGACGTTCATAGCTTTATCTTGCAGATACGGAAAGCTGCAACTCTGGTCTCTCTGCTGGAGCCTTACCTCATGCTAGTTCCCACACTAGCTCCAAGGAGGTAAGCACTCTTCTTTTTTTTTCCTCAAGGGGAAAAAAGGGCTAGACACACACCTTAAGGGTCCTTTTTTCTCTTCTTCAAAGCATACATACCCTTCAAATCCAGCTATAAAAGCATCCCTGCTACAAACCAGCCCACACACACCCTTGTCGCGACGGCGTTAAGCATCACAGCGCTTTGGCGTCTGCAGCCTGTCTTCTTTACAGGACGAGGGACCCATTTGGCACAGATCTCCTCCCCTTCCCCCTGTGTAGGACCTGGCTGATCTTCAGCAAGGTAAGCAATAAATCATGGTGAATATACAACTCAAGACGTGGAACGTATCATGTAAAGAGCAAGTTTTTACAGTCCACATTCCTTCTTTTTTTCACACACCACCGTCTTCCATTGCCCGGGCTGCACGGCAGGTGGGATGGGTTCCTACCTCTCTCTCCCAAGAGTACTTATTCTTGGTATGCTACTGCCTCTGGCAGATTCCTCCCTTTTAAACTGCACATCTGTTGATAAAAAATTAAATAAAAAGCTTGGACTGGTGACTAAAGGCACAGAACATTTGTGCATCGGGGCAGAGCCCGAGTCACGCAGGTTGGGTGGTGGGAAGCTTCTTTGCATGCCAAGAGAAAGCAACGATGGGTGCATGGGAGAGAAATGATCATTTGCTTTGCAGAAACTAGAGGTCTTCCAGGTGTTTTCTCCCTGTGGGTCTCACCCCAGATGCACAGGGGCCTGCAAAGGGGAGATTCGTGACACACGGAGCCGCGTGGACAAAAGCTGCAAGAAGAAGCAAAGCAGCCGCTTGCGTAACAGCTTGTCCTGTCGCTTCCCAGGGCAGGACAGAACAGGTTGGAAAACACTTCCCAGGAGTAAAAGGAGATGTGGTGGCTGGAGAATCCCTTCTCCTTTGCATCTGCTGTGGATGATTCAGACCAGAGTCCTGCTCGCTGGCTGCAGGAACAACGGCTCTGGCTCAGACCACAGGTCTATCTGGACCAGACGCAAGAAAGCACATCTCTGACAGGAGCAAACAAGCAGAAAGCCCAAAACCCAGCCAAGTCCAAGCCTTGTTAATTTATGGTGGGACTTCAAACCTCTTAACTCTTATTTGGAAGTGCAACTTGGACCCTTTTTTGCAAAGAAAACATACCAGGAACCTCCAAGAAGATCTGGGCGAGGACATCGTAAAGCACCAGAAGGTTGGAGCAATGGGAAACAACTATGGGCCAAATTCACTGATGGTTTCTAATCGAACACAAACACCCCCAGATGCTGATCCCTGTGACTTCAAAGGGGTTGAACACACTATATTTATGCCAGCAATAAAACTCAGCTTCCATTAGCTATACGTTCACCATTTAAATGCAGTGGTCCTGTTGTGCACACACCAATTAGAATCCCCTAATGGGAGTACAAAGCTTTTTTGGGGGGGTTGGTTTTGGGTTTTTTTTTTGATGGGAAGGGGTAGAAGGGAAGAGATCAGCCATCTCAGGGGAATATCAGAGAGCCTTTCACTGCAGGGTCTTGTGTTCAAATCTGTCATAGGCCATTGGGAACAGATGGCCAATGCTGAAGGCTGTTCTGTAACTTACATGAAACGAGGGATTGTCTCAGTGTCCACTGGTGGACAACTTATTGATGCTACAAAGACCCTGCTAGTGGTTTCTGGTAGAGAAATGAAGGGATTACATGGATATGAAGCAACTACCCGATCAAAGGCACCTCCTTCCTGGAGGGAACTGAAGCAAATCGCTGGCAGCTTACGGCTTTCTGCCTGCACAGTGCAGGAACTTCTGGCTGCACAAGCCTGGAGCTTGGTGTGAGACTGCCTGCTTGAGCTGTCATCAGCTCCTCCAACTCATCAGCATCAGTTCCTGTTCACATGTCCCTTCGGGCATGTTTGAGGTTTTGAAGATTAAAATCATGGTGGGGGGAAATGGAGATGAGGAAGTTCAGGGATCTGTGGCAATAAGGAGGCAAATCCATAGGGAGGGGATGTTTGTTATGATTTCTAAGCTTGATATGGAAATAATAAACAATAATTAATTTAAACCCAATTCCAAGCTAATGCTCCCTCAGTCTTTCCCTTCTCAGAGTCTATGTCTTCTCCAGGGCACACTTGGGATGGGCAGATGGCAAAAAGTCCACCAGTGATGGAGTGCCCCCGCAGCAGAAGGGGGCCATCAGAAAGTATTAATCAGAGAGGAATTCGTACACATCAGGGAATAAATTAAGCCAAAGGATCCAGGGGGTCAGAGGAACAAGTCAAATTTAGGCTTAGAGATGCCACCTCTGGTTTTGGAAAAGATTCAGAGGAAACCACTTCAGGAGAAATTGTTTTTTTAGGTGGGTTTTTTTCCTTCTTGGAACCTGTTTCGCAGCTTCACGTCGACTCGCAGAAGCACGTGTGTGCTGCTGACCCGGCGAGCGTGCGTGTGGCTTCCAAAACACCAACCTCCTGATGGACTCGTGCAGTCAAGGAGATAGCAGCTTCCCAAAACAAGTAGAAACCACCATCCTGTTCTCATGTGCTGGCCTGCCAGGGTCTGCAGTGCAGAGAAAATAGGGCGATTCCCCTTGCAATCTTCCTGCACAGCTGTTTACGAGCTACGGATTACCGCTGTCACATGAGCTGCTTTACAGCAAAGCCAAGCTGTCTTCATGAGCTGAGAAGGTCACTGGGAGACAGGAGCCTTCAGGGACAAACATATCGCCCTCTACTGCGACCGATTTACTTCCCAGAGGGATGTCAGGTGGCAAGAAAAGTGTTCCTGGGCTGGTCAGAGGGCAATGAAAAATGGTTTTACCTTCAAGCCCTCTGCCCAGCTATTGGTAGGACTCATCCAGTGAAACGAGAGAGGAAGGATATCCCCAGGGGCTAGTCTCACGTTGTCCATTTGCCAGGCTGCAATCAAGGTGCTGAAAGGCTGGAACAGTCCTTTATGGCGATAAATTTACCTTCTCTTCCTTGTGTGCCCACAGATGATGGCATCACACCAACCTTTTTGACAAGGCCACCCAAGTGTCACCAGCCAAGGGAAGCTGCATCTCCCCAGGCTCTCGTGCAACCTGCTGAAGCCTCAAAGCACAAATGAATCAATCCTATAGCAAGAAATATTGTCCTCTTCAAACCCAAAATCTAACTGCTGAACATCAAGGCCAACAAAGAGGAATGAGTTTCACCTTGAAAAACACAGAAGTCTGAAGGTCCAGTGCAGCCACACAGGAAAATGAAGGAAAAACTGCCATTTTCATCATTCTGCCATAGGCAGGTCTGGTGGCCAGTGAAAACTGCAAGTGAGATCATTCACAGGCTCCGTGGTTGAAGGATGGGGGCTCTTTACTATGCCCCAGAGGCATGAGACAGATGGGGTTTTGCTTTTAGGCTTTAAAATTAGTCCCTGCTATGGAGATCCAATGAAGAGGATAAATACAGCCACAGAATGATCCTCTAGACATGCTCGGAAAAAAGCAATAGGGGAACTCAAGAGGTCAGACCCTGGGAAGAAAGCAGCTGAGGCTGCTTTCAAAGAGAGCACTTTTGAAGGCAAAGAAAACAAACAGCACTTTGAACAGTTTGGAAATGTCTACACCATATCCTGGGAAGTGGGAATGCACAGTCCGAAGAGGAGCGTGGAGTGGAGGAGGTTACACTGAGAACAGCAAGGAGGAAATTTCCTCTGCAGGGAGGAAATTTTGGTTTCATTACACAAGACTATGAGTTTTGTAAACAAAGAGACAGGCAAACCATGCCTCAACACACTGAATCACAGAATCATGAAATAGTTTGGTTGGGAAAGACCATTACAATCATCTAGTCCAACCATAGACTCAGCATTGCCAAGTTCATCACTAAACCATGTCCCTAAGCACCACATCTACATGTCTTCTAAATCCCTCCAGGGATGGGGACTCCCCCACTTCCCTGAGCAGCCTGTTTCAGTACTTGACAACCCTTTCAGTGAAGAATTTTTTCCTAATATCCAACCTAAACCTCCCCTGGTACAACTTAAGGTCATTCCCTCTTGTCCTATCACTTGTTATTTGGGAGAAGAGCTGTACTTGGGGAAGCCCTGGCTTGGAGTTTATTTCACAGGGTATTTCTCCTTCTAGTAGGGTGCCCGGTGGCAGCAGGGAGTTCACAAAACCCATCTCATTTCATAAGATGCCTCCCACAGTAACAACAGCTTGTTGGGATTTCAGCCAGCTTCCCATTTGGATCAGGTTGCACCCTCCGCCCACTGACAACCATTAAGAGCCTGGAGCTCACAACCTGCCCTGGGGTCAGACCAGCCTCCATCCATTCAAAGGCCAGTAATATTTTCCACAGCTCTCCAGTGTACAGTGGGAGAGGGTGGTCTGATCCAGCCTAGCTCATAGCCACAAGGATATCTGCTAAGGAAAGCAAGAACTGTGTCCTGCTGTCATGAAACAGCAGATTGCAGCCCAGTTCTGCTGTGACGTGGGGGTGTGGGGGAATTAGAAAGCCCCTCTCCATCTGCCCTGATTCAGTGTAATCACAGGCTGCTCTTTCAATTCCCCAAGCCCTTGAATGATGTAAGAGGCACAGCACAGGTAGAAACCCAACAATGACATCCCCAGCTTTGTCTGTGGTCACAGCACTCACCCATCACTACATAGATGGGGATGCTCCAAGCAGGAGATCAATCACCTTGCAAGCTAAAATCTGCACTGAAAGATTCTACAGCTGCTCTACAGCAGGGACCATTCTACAGCCCATCCTTACCCCCAGGCAGTGAGGGATCAGTTGGGATTAGTAGCAGAAGAAACTATGCCCTACAACTCAAGACGCAAGTCTTGCTCTGCTCTAGGAAGTAGCTCACCATGCCAGCGTGCGAGGAGGTTGAGCTGGGACCTCTCATGCCTGGAAGAGCAGGAGAAAAAGCAGAGATTGTGCCAGGAGGATGAAGTTGTTCTTAATTGTCTCCTGTGAAGATGGAAGGTCTTCCAGAGATGGGCTACAATACCCAACATCTCACAGGGCCCAAAAAGCCAAGGTGGGGAGCTGCCACATGCTCAGCATAGGCCTGAATAAGTTCTTATTACAGGCAGAATCCATTACACATGAACTTCATCCTGGGAACACTGAGAAAGGAGAAGCGAGCACAGGTTGGTTTTGATCTCAGCTCAACCTACCATCCACCCAGTTCAACACTTATGGGTTTGAGTGCTCAGATCCAGACACTTGAGCTCTATCCACACAGCTATGTCCAGCAGAAAGAGCAGAAAGCTGCCTTCCTCAGCCTGATGTTGCCTGTGGTCCTCTCATGAGTGCCACCACCCTATTTGCAAAGGTGGCAGGAGCCCCATGAAAAAGCTCTGCTGGGACAGCTCTGCCAACCAAGCTTCTGATCTGGGTTAGGTTAGACATGAAGGAGGAGGCCTGGAAAAATGACTCACCAACATCTGGGATGGGTCAGGAGAGCGATGCAGAACTAAGGCAGCTTCACAGAGCTGGTTTTCTGACTCCACCTGTGCCCTTTTCTTTAGGCCAAGAGCTATAAATAAATCAGCACCGTGCTGAAGATGTGCAGCTTGTCAGGAGAACATCTCCCTACCCCAGCCTGGGGCCAAAGCACCGATCCCCAGACGGCGGCACTAATGAGATGTGCTCGTAGACAGGCTACACAAATACTTCTCCATCCCTTCCCATCCCAGTTCTTGGACTGGAAACAGTGGCAAGGAAGGAAATGTTTGTCCATCCAGTTCTGTGCTTCCAGGTGGATCAACAACAAAAAACCCACCTCTTCATCAAACAAAACTCTTCTCAATCATGCGTTGGTTAAAATGAGGACTGTACCTCCATAAAGATCACCAGGCCCCTTCTTTGTCCTGCTCAGTGTTCATCTTGGCTAAGCAAGCGTGGAGTTGGGCAGAGCTGCCCATCCCCATCTTACGCAGACATCAGGTAGAACACACCTTCTCCACGAGCAAAGGTGATCTCCAACCATCCAACAAGCCAAGAGCCATATGCCTTGTCACCCCCAGATATTCAGATTTAGTGATGTTAGTATGATGGGAACAGCAAAGCTGAGGACCTCAGTAATGTGGCTCTCAAAGTCCAGTTGTTGGGGACTTGGTCACCATAAATTGAAACAAACACTTGGACTTCAACGTGAACATTGGTGATGGTAAAGTCAAACAAAAAGTCTCATTAAAAGATGGAGAAAGCAAGATCTAGTGAATACAAATACATGCTTCATATCTCACTTCACCTGCCAAAAAGCTTGGCCTCTTTTCAGGAAGTGTCCTGCACTGAGCAGCTCCTTCTGAAGCCACACGGATTATTGAGGGACCATGAGATGAAGACACAGAAGCCTGGACAGATATCATACAAACACATCAAATAAATAGGCTTCAAGTACAGCCTAGGAACACGATGAATTTCTAGTCAAGCAGCACACTCATTCATCAACCAGATCGACTTATTACTCTTCTGTGATGAAGGGTCATCACGAGAAGGAAGCTCAATCTTGGGAAACTTGGGAAAGCAACAACTCTACACAATGAGAAAACAGGGTCACTGCTGCTGGAGGAGAGAAGCAGGAAAGACATACCATGAAGAGCCTTGCTGGAAAACATCTCATAGAATCACAGACTGGTTTGGGTTGGAAGGGACCTGAAAGCTCATCCAGTTCCAACCCCCCTGCCAGCAGCAGGGACACCTTCCACTAGACCAGGTTGCTCAAAGCCTCATCCAGCCTGGCCTTCAACACTTCCAGGGAGGAGGCACCATACCTGGAGGTATTTAGAAGATGTATAGATGTGGTGCTTTAGGACATGGTTTTAGTAGTGCACTTGTCAGTGTTGTGTTTATGGTTGGACTTAATGATCTTAAAGGTCTTTTCCAACCAAAACAATTCAATGATTCAAACCCTGTCTGCTTCTTTAAACCCATGTTCATCCCCAGCCCAAGCCCACGCTACAGCCAGGCAAGGGCATGGTGGGAACAGCACCTCCTGCACCCAACACATTCACATTTCCATCCTTCCATGCACAAAGCAACCACATTCCTTTGCCTTCTCAGCCCTTGAAGATCTCAGACCAAACATTCCTTAAAATCCATGTGCTTCAGTGAAGCTGAAAAATGGAAAAATTAAAAAAAAAAGGTTTCTTCCTGACTGCTGCCCCAAGAACAGCTGCGTTTTGGCACTAAAGTGGATGAATGTGTAAAATGATTGAGATCCCTCAAATATTGACCTTCCCAACACAAGAATTCTGAAGGTAGATCAATGAACACAGTGTCAGTAGATCTGGATTTTCCAAGAGAAATTCAAGATCAGCAGAAAGAACTTGAGCTTTCTGTTCTAAACACAAAGATGGGAGCTGCTTTAGGTAAGTAAGAGCAGAATAAAATATCACAGCAGACATCAGGCAGCTTCTCTCTTTCAATTTATGGATAAAGAAGAAACCTTGCCCAGCCTGGAGTCGATACCAGTCCTGCTTCCTTTTCCAGACCAGAACAAAAGGGGAACATATTGCAACTATGCTGAGAGAGGAGGGCTGCTGTCTATTTCTTTAAATGTAATGTTAATGCCTTGTAATCAGCTTTAATTTTTAAACAGACCCAGCCCTCCTGTCCATTTCCCCTAATTCAGGACACGTGGAAGGTAAATGGCCTCTGCTTAAATCGGGACAGCATCAGCTGTGACAGCTGGAGAGTCTGTAAGTCTCAATTGCCTGATAACAGGAATGGATGTCAAAACTCACCAGGGGAGGAGAAATAGGGAGGGCAAAGGAGGTGCTGGAGATGCTGTAAGGTCATGGAGAAGCCAAGAGATAAGGCCAGACAGGGCACAGCTCATTTACTGGATGGAAACTCACTGAAACCAACTGGACTCAAAGAAATGCTGGGAGTGATGAAACAGCAAAGGACTTGGCAGTGACTCCCCACCCCTAACAAAGCTGGTTTCCCTTTCGGGGTATTGCTAACACCATCACAAACACACCGAGAAGGGAAGACAAGTGTCTTTTAGGGGACAGCAACAGATCAAGCCAGGAACTGAGCAACTCCTGGCAGCTCTCCAAGATGCTGCTTTCTCTCTTTGTGAGCTCAAAGGCACGTTTCAGAGCTAAAAACCAGCCTGTAGACTTCACGTGAGATTAAGACACAGAACAGGGGCAGAAAACCACGCGGGAGGTTCTCCTTGCGCTCCACCAACACCGCTACCTTTGCAAAGAGGCTACATCATGAGTATTCATCATATAAGAACTTTTTGCCCCCAAGGAAATCAAATAATAAAGCCCAAAGCCTACCTCAAAAACCAAACAGCACCCAGAAATAACCATTCTGTGTCTCTGTCAAAGGTCTTACCAAGGTCATTCAAGATGTCAAGGGAAACCCTAAAGCCAGCAGCACTCAAGTGTGGTGGCATCCACCTCCAACCTGCTGCTCTACTCAGACAACCCAGGCAAAATGTCTGTGCTGGGCTGTGTGAAGGCAGCTCCATGTAGCACAATGAACATTGGTGTAGGGAGTGCTTAGAATCAGAGACTGGTTTGGGTTGGAAG
>NW_010302575.1:767-2700 GCF_000700745.2 Antrostomus carolinensis | reverse complement strand
GGTGGGGGCGGGGTGGGAGTTGACATATTTCAGTCACTGGAAAAGTACTTGATTCTTACAGGCTAACTGTTCAGTACTCCTGGGAGATCAGACAAGTAAGACCTTAAGTAGAACACCTGAAATCAACAAATTTGAAAAATTGGGCTTGTGTGTTTATTCTAGGAAATTCCTAGTTTTTGTCTGATATCAAGGAACATATGGTATCTAATGCAAAAAAAGAAAATCCCCAAATCCTCTGTATTATAAAATACACAATAACAGACCAGAGCTTATTACAAACACAGGGAAACATCAAAGAGATGATGGATTAAAAAAAATAGATAAATATTGTAACAGTAAATAAAAATTAATTAGATTCCAATCAAGACTAATACTTTCCTACATTATGAGCAACACGCATATTTGTAGAAATTCTAATAATTTGATAATACTGGGAATTTGTTTAAATCAAATAGCCTTTGTAAACAAGGAAAAGAATTAAAAGACTGCTTTAGAAGAAAAACCTTTCAGATTTGTTGCTATTTGACCTTGTGTCCAATAATAGAGAATTACTGGTGAAAGTGAATTGGAGAACATATATAAGAAAAGAATATAAATCTCCAGTTCCAAATCTTGAGGAATTCTATGGATCGACAACAAAGAGTCATCATTCATGTCCGTATCTCCAAGAACATTTACAGATTAGTGATCAGTTTGAACTTTGTTACTCCTCAATAATATCCATCCAGGAAACAGAATATAATTTTTAAGTCTCACACTGCAAAAAGAAAAAAAAAATAATACTTTGCCTCTGACTTTGAATAAATTAGAGACAAGCCAGTAATAATTGATTGGGGGGGTGCGGGGGGGGAGTGAAGGCTTCTAATAAGCATAGAGTTAGATACATAAAAATAATAAAAGCTCTAATCTGGTCACTTAGCTCTGCTTGAGGTACCTTTTCTATTCTGGAGCCAGAAGGTAGAATTGAATCCGATTCTAGGGCTGATACAAGCTAATCTGACTGTACACTAGGGGCAAATTCACACAGCCTCCTTTTTGGAAAAAAGGCTAGTATGTCAAGAGTCTGAGCAAAATCAGTTTTTGTGGAAGAAAAAAAAAAAAAAAGCTGAAATTGTCTGAGAGGACATTTTCCCTAAAACTTGTAACACTGAGAAAGACAACCATCAGCCACATTAAATTGTAACAGAGACACTTTCAAAACAAATTAGAAGTCAGCTTGAAAGAATTATAAAAGCAGCAAGGAAATATTTAACAGCAGGGAGAGAGAAAAGGAAAGAGAGCAGCATCAAAACCTGGTCTGAAAACACCAGCAGTTGGTCTGCTGGCATTGCCACTTCTGTGAACGAAGATTTGTCGGGAAATCATTATGTGAGCTTTACATGAGGAGCTGATTGTGCTTTGCTGGGACATATGACTGACACAGTAAAGATCACTATAATGGGTGTATGTAAGACTTGATAGTCTAGGGATGAAAGCCCTTGGAAGAAATGGTTTCATATCTTTCCAGAAATACTGTAACAAACCATTTTGATTTTCAGAAAACTAAACAAATTACTCTTCATGTGTAATTTGATTTATTGACCCAGGGTAATTTGTTAATTCTTGAGCATTGTGCAGATTTGTATGTTGTTTAGAATGTGCTTTCTGTAAACTTAAACTACCAGATTCTTCTCAATTCACACTCACTGAGCAGTAGATTGAGGACTATAACATCACCAAAGCCCCCTTCCTTGCTCATTTACTTTTCATAAAACAAGATTTTTTAGCTATTGTAAGACTACATTATGCCAGTGATATTCTGTAGTATACTAGAAAAAAATTTTTTTGACCCTTCATTATTACTAGCTTTACCATATTCGCTTGTTCTTTCCATACACTCTGATAAAAGCTGATTATTTGTCTTCAATAAATCATGTCCATTGACAAGGCTGTC
>NW_010302575.1:0-731 GCF_000700745.2 Antrostomus carolinensis | reverse complement strand
AGTTCGTGATTACAAAAGTATTTTCTTCTCATTTCTCTCTTTGAAATTTACCAATAAAATCACCTCATATGTCAAAAACTAAACAAAAGGCTAACTAGCCTTTGGTATTATTTTAGCTAATAAATAAATCAGCCTTATCTGTTTCCAAGTTAAGATAGTTCTGTGTTAGTGAAGACTGACACAACAGCTAGATTTGCTATCCTGAGTTTATTATAAACCACATCCCCATAAGATTTAACATAGGATTTTTTCTGTGTAGTAATGAGATTTGCTTACAGATAACAGAGGTCATTTAGAAATGCAGTTATCCTGCTTTCAAAGAGTAATTAAAAGCTTGCTTCATACATCTGATGGTTTTAGCCTGGTAGCGATGCCCAGCCCATTCCCTGGGTAACAATCCAGAGCAGAGACAAGACCAAAACTGAAATCACAATCCCAGAAGAGTGAGAGAGATCCCTCAGTTCCCCTGAACTCTCCAGCCAACCCTCATTAATATACTGAACATGACATTATATGATATAGAATATCCCACTGGCATACCCAAATGCCAGCTTGGATTTGGTAATTTACTACACTACCCTCGAGTTTCTTCTGCACCTGCAGGCTAGTAACACACACGAAGTTCAAAAGTCCTTGTTTCTCTAAGCCGCAACTAAAAACATCAATGCATTATCAACACTTTTCTTGTAACAAATCCCAGTCTGAAACCAAAACACAGTGCTATTCTAGCT
>NW_010302574.1:1361-16910 GCF_000700745.2 Antrostomus carolinensis | reverse complement strand
ACTTTGATGGTGCCTGTATTTATATTTTATCATAGCCCAAGTGGTGGTGAGAACGAAAGCTGGGAGAGACTGGAGATTTTCCACCCACCACCTCCTTGTCTAGATGCTCTGGTCTCTCCAGGGGTGTCGAGGACGCAGCACTAGCATGTTTAACTGCCCTCATGTCCCTCCAACTGGCACTTGGCCCTGACTCCTGGTGAAATCCTGTCACCATCTGACTGTCCCCACCACTGGTCCTTAGCAGTGATTGATGTGGGAGGCAGATTGGGGACACGCATCTTTGGTTTTAGGGTTTGATTTTGAGACTTGGTCCTTTCCCATCCCACAACTGCCAGCACAGCCTCCGGTCCTGGCTGCATTGTCTCTTGGCTCACCCCAACCCCCCCAGGGCACCTGGGGGCTCCTAAACCCCTCTGCAAATCCGAGCTGGAATTCATCTTGTGCTTTTTTGCTGAGAAAAATGGGAGCTGGTCATTCCCATTTTTGGGAATCCAGATCCCAGAGTTGTGCATCTCTGAAATAAGTGGTTTCAGTTAATCCTCCCGTACTAAGGCTCTGCTTTAGGAGCAGCTTAAGCCAGTGGAGGGGTGGGCAGGGGGGACACAGAGCTGGCAGGGTGGGAAGAACCTTGCTGGTCACCCTGCTCCAGGCTAGATGGAGCCACACAAGCAGATTCCTCCTGGATCTGCTCTTCTGGACTTGGGCTGGCTGGTGATGCTGGGAGGGGGAAACACTTCCCTTCTCCAACTGGTTTGAATTCCAACACCCACCAGTACAGCCTCTCACAGCCCCCTCCTGCCGGGCTCTCCCGCTGTGCCCCGGCAGCTGAGATTTATTAGTACAAATAGGAGCTAAAAACCGAGGCTCACTGGGACAGGATGGAGTCAGGGATGTTTTAGTCCAGCCAAGTGATGCTTCATCCTCTGGGCATCACCACCGAGCTCCTCTGCCCTTCAGTCCTGCCAGGGAAGCATTCCAAAAGAAAAACTGGGAGGGTACCAAGGTGGGGAAGGTCAGAGAAGCGCCTGCCACGGGTACAGCCCTTCCCACGGGCATGCAGTGTGCCGAGACGTGGGACTGATGGTGACCCTGGTGCCGTTGGGTGGGGGTGGCTTTGCAGTGCTGGTGCACAGGGCTGTTCTTCACCTGGGCACAGCATTTTCTCCTCTGGGGAGAGGATAATTAATTAATGAGCAATTTTGGTGCCTGCCAGGGGAGTATGTGTGTGTGTGTGCGATTAGGGCTGGGTTAGGAGAGCCTGGCCTGGGAACGGAGAGGAGTGTGGTGCCCCACCATCCCAGGGACAGGGAGGTGGGTACCCTGCGAGCAAGCCTGTGGGTGCCAGATCCCCACAAGCCCTCTTGGCTCTGGTTACTGGTGCATCCCAAGGAAGCTGGTGGCAACCTAGGGCTGCTTGGCTGGTGGGTCCCAACCCCATGATCAGCACTCGGAACTGCATCCTTGGGATGGTTCATGTGGATGAGCCCACACACTTAGTGCTTGGCACCCCTGTTGTGGAGATGGAGAGGTCAACCTCAGCTTCTGGAGGGCAGACCTTCCCTGTGGCGGTTCAGTGTGGACCCTGGGCAGGAGACAGCAGGCTATGGGGGATGCTGGACCCTCACACTGCCATGGAGCGCTCCAGCCAGTGCTGGAGATGGGCCAGCTACCTTGGGCAGCAGAGCACCCTGCAGTGAGTTGGGGACCCTGACCCACCATGGAGCAGGGTGGGATGGCTGCTGCCATCATGATGTGCTCTGCTGTGTCTTGGCACAGACCTGCGCCCGCTGGACATCCTCTCGGAGGTGGTCCCCCACAGCGGGCTGGCCCGTGGCATGAGGGTCTTTCAAGTGCAGGGGGTGCGCGGTTTCCAGCTTGCTGCCTCCCGGCCCCGCGCCCTGGGCTTCCCTGCCTCCCGCCTCTTCATCCACTGCGACCACTTCCCCGAGGAGTTCTCCATCATTGTCACACTGAGGGTCCTCAGCGTCCCCACCAAGGTAAGCGCTGGCAACTGGGCACAGAGCTGGCACAGCCCGACCCCACGGCTTGCAGAGTGTAGATTTGAGTCCATGCCCTCCTGCAGAGGAACGAGTACGTCTTCACGCTGATGGCGGAGGAGAGCCCCGGTGTGCTGGTGGGGCTGCGCTATGCCCCCGACAAGCTCCACTTCCTCTTCTGGAGCCAGGAGCGTGCCGGTGGCTGGCAGACCTGCGTCACCTTCCCCAACGTCTCCCTCTCCGACAACCAGTGGCACACACTCGTCCTGGCTGTCTCCGGCCAGTCCTTCTCGCTGACTGTGGACTGCAGCACCCCCACAGATGTGTAGGTTGGGGACAGCAGTGGTGGGCTCTGGAGGGCTGGCAGGATGATATGCCTCTACCACATGTCTTCCAGCCACCAGCAGATGCCATGAAATTGTCCCCCGCCTCTTCTCTGCCCATCCACAGGGTGGTGGAGACACCATTTCCAACCTCTCTGTCAGTGAAGAGAGCCAGCTTCTACCTGGGCAACAGGAGGAGAAGAAAAGGTTTGTTCACGGTAGGTGCCCCGTGGTGCGGGGCTGCCTGGTGCACTTGTAGCTGGCTGTGGGGCAAGCTGTAACCCCCTCTCAGCCCCATACACTGATTGGGCTTGGACCACAGTGCAGGCAGTGGTGGTGGCCAGGGGTCCCACTGCTGGACTTGGTCTCCATCCGGCTGTGGGCATGCAAGGGGCAGTGCTGGCAACTGGCACTTTGTGAGACAAAATGTGTTTTTAAGAGGACGTTGTCAGCAGTGTGGTGGCAGTAAGACAGTTGATGGTTGATATAAAAGTTAGGGCAGGGCCTGATCCTGACTAGCAGTGAAAAGCTGAGGAGGTGAAAGCCGTCTGCAGCTAACGAGCCCCTTGCCAATGCTCCCCTTGCACCAGCTGTGAGATCACCCAAGATGGAGATTTTGGCAGACTGGGCATGTCACAAGGATCTGACAAACATGCGTGAATCATAGAGTCATCGAATGGAATCCCCTCCCTCGACCTGCTGCCCACGCTGCTCTGGATGCAGCCCAGGACACGGTTATTTGCCTCTGGGCTGTGAGCGCACATTGCCGGCTCATGTTGAGCTTCTTGTCCCCCAGCACCCCAAGTCCTTCTCCTCAGGGCTGCTCTCCATCCATTCTCCAGCCAGCGTGTATCTGTGCTTGGGGTTGCCCTGACCCAGATGCAGGACCTTGCATTTGGCCTTGTTGAACTTCATGAGGTTTGCTCAGACCCACCTCTCAAGCCTGTCAAGGTCCCTCTGGATGGCAATCTGGAATCCCATGGAGACTTCCATGGCCCAGGAGGGAGGGCAACAAGCAAGAGTTAGGAGGGAAATACAGGATATGAATCACCTGTACTTTCCATGTCTTGGTCTTGCTGGACTTGCTCTCCATCCTGCTGCTTCCACTTTCCCAGGGCTTGCTGAGACAGCTTGTCCTGCTGCCAGGAGCCGATGCCACCCCTCGGATATGCACCACCCTGAACTTTAAAATAGCGACACTCTCTGTCCCCACTGCCCTCCAGGATCTCCCTGTGAAACCAGCGAGCAACGAGGTGCTAAAATACCCCTATGGTCAGTAAGTCCCTGCGGCGCGGGCTCGGTCGGCCACCTTCTGCTTTTGTTGAGGAAGGGTCTTTGTGTGGGGCTGGGCACGGAGCAGGAGCAGAGGGTGTCCCCAGCACCTTCTGTTTCTCAACATGTATGTGGGGTGGGTTCCCTGTCCAAAATCCCCCGGTAGAGCCACGGTGCCCTTGCCTGGGTCCCTTGGCAGTGCTGGGCTCATGCCAGTTACCCCACAGGTGCCAGCCCCCAGGGTTTTCTCAGTTGGTGGCTTTCTGGCTCCGTGCCAGGATGCCATTTCCCCCATTCCTTGGTACTTGTCATCAAGATGGGACCAGGACATCCAACCCTCCCTGTGTGCACGGGGACAAGCCTCACTGCTCCTGCGTCGTGTTTGCTCAGAGGCTCCTGCCTTGCTCCTCTCCATGCCCAGAGACCGACACGAAGGTGACCCTGGGCTCCCGTCCACCCTGCACCAAGCAGGAGAAGGCACAGTTATGGTTCAACGCGTCCCAACGAGGGCTGTACCTCTGCAACGGCAGCACTTGGATTTCCATGCTGGAAGGTACTGGTTCGCAATGCGCTCTTGGGGATGGAGGGAGGTTCTTACAGCAGAGATTTGTCCTTGACAGCACTTTGGGATAGGAGCTGAGTCAGACAACAGCAGAACAAGGGGGCTGAGGTGTCCCCCTGCTTCTCCCCTGCCTGGCCAGACTTGGCTTTGCTCTCCATGACCATGTCAACACTTCCAGTGTGGCTCTGGATTCAAACACCTCAGTGAACCAGCTACCTGGTCACTCACACAGTGCCCGCATTGTCCATACATGTTATCTGTGTTGTCCATCACTCCTAGGGCATCTCCAGTCAGGAACAAGTCCCCGGTCTGTCCAAGCAGGACTACTGGCCCCACAGAGAGCCATGCCCAGGGTGCTGGGGTGCTCGCTGCCATGGGGTCCCAACCACACAGGTGCTCATGATGCAAAAGCACTTGTGGGGTGGAGAAGAAGGAGCAGAGAGTCATCAGCTGCCAGAGATACCTGAGGGAGCAATGAGAGGGTGGTGGAGGCAGGTCTCCATGCTGGTGGCCTTCATGCAGAAAATAGTGGGGCAACGTTAGAGCAGTAAGGCAGCAAATTAGCCGGAGCCTGGAGGGATGGACACTATTTGATAACAAAATGGATTTTGCCTGCTGACACTCTCCCACTCACTCCAGGCAGTCTGCCCAGGATCCCTGGTGAGGACGTGGAGGATGGGGCATGCCTGCAACCAAGCTGTCCTTTCCCCCTTTCCCGGGGTTTTCCTTATGCTGGTGCCCACCTGGGGGGTTTGGATGAGCCATTTTCTCCCCACAGGAGCTAGCAGTGGCTGGACTCCTCATCCTTCCCCACTTCTGGAAATCACCAGGATTGGCACTGTGTCCTTGTTTTCCCAAGTAGACCTCGTGCTGGGATCTTGCTGACCTGCTCTCCTTGGTGCCACCAACACTGGCCCTTCTTGTAGCCCTTCTCCTTTTGTTTCTCCCTTCCAGTTCCCACCCATCTGCCTTTGGGACCACTCTTAGCCTTTCCGTTCTAATTTTTGGCATTAATTTTGTCTAAGTCTTCTTTAACTTCTTCCAGAGTTCATCCTGACTCCAGCCAGAGAAAATACCTGGTGCAGGGCTGCTGCAGGTGGGTACGGGTTAACCCAGCTGGTCTCAGCAGCCCAGGCCTTTTCGCTGTAGATCTCCTTTTCTCCTCCTCATTCTTTTTAGGATAAATATATCAACCCACTTCTTAAACAGCAACCAAAATCCATGGCATGGGAGACTGCAGAGCATTTTACAGCCCTGCCCTCCACCAGAGAGCAGGCAGGAGTGGATGGGGCTGGATGTGCTGCTCAACAAGACGGAGTCAGGCCTTTTCCCACCCCCTCAGGTTTTGACCCTTCACCACCACAACCTTCATTTTCCCCCATAAAGCTGCAAGAGTCACCAAGCCAGCTCTATGTCACGTGGAGCACCTCTCCAGGCAGGGTCATCTGGTTTTAACCTCCCCCATCTCTTTTTTGTGGTCTCCTAGTCAAACAAAGGCTGGACTATGTGGAGGAGTACCAGAACCTGGTGACCAACTCTGAGACGATGGGCATTGAGGTCTTCACCATCCCAAAGGTGGGACTGTTCGCAGCTACTGCCAACCGATACAACCCTCCAGGATCGGCCATCTATAAGTGGACTGATGGGAAGTTTGTGCCCTACCAGAACATTCCCACCTACCAAGCTCAGTCCTGGAAGTATTTCACCATAGGAAAGAAGGTATATCTGCCTGGAAGGTTATTTCAGTGCCTTCACGTTTCAGTATATTCAACTACAAGTGTCCAACACTGGCTTCTCCTCTGAAGCCCTGAGGCTGGGGCATGGTTTAGATGGTGAATCTTTCTCTCTTCTGTCTTTGATGGGATCACACTGACACATGTATTCAGCCAGCAAGCTTCTGTCCTAGGGACTGCTGGCCAGTCTGTGGGCTGCATTCTGTGTTTTATTATTTTTGCCAAGACACAACTACATCCACCCAGGCCATTTTCAGCAACTGATGCTAGCAGTGAGGTCATTGTGTGTCTGGAGCACTCACATCACTTCCATGGAGATCTCCAGGGTGTATGTGAGGCCAACCTGCAAAGCCAACTGTTGAAGCTGGGTCCCCCCATGTGCTGGGGTTCATTTAGGGTCCTCCAACATCAGAAGGACATGGACCTACTGGAGCAAGTCCAGAGGAGGCCACGAGGATGATGCGAGGGCTGTCCTCCTATGAGGACAGGCTGAGAGAGTTGGGGATGTTCAGCCTGGAGAAGAGAAGGCTCTGGGGAGACCTTCCAGCATCCTTCCAGTACCTGAAGGGGCTCCAGGAAGGCTGGGGAGGGACTTGTGACAAGGGCAGGGAGTGACAGGACAAGGGGTGATGGCTTGAAACTGGAAGAGGGGAGATGGAGATGAGATGTGAGGAAGAAATTGTTTGCTGTGAGGGTGGTGAGACACTGGCCCATGTTGCCCAGAGAAGCTGTGGCTGCTCCTCCCTGGAAGTGTTCCAGGCCAGGTTGGATGAGGCTTTGAGCAACCTGGTCTAGTGGAAGGTGTCCCTGCTGATGGCAGGGGGGTTGGAACGGGATGAGCTTTAAGGTCCCTTCCAACCCAGACCAGTCTGTGGTTCTGTGATTTCTGCCTGTTCCTGCCTCAGATGTAGTGAGTGCCGGTGTCAACACATCCTTGGTGCAGAGCTGGGATCCAGCTGGGTCTGGGTGTGCTCGCAGTGCAGCCTCCACCCCGGCACAAAGCCTGGCCCCCCTGGGAAGCCGGCTTTGCTGCGGTTCCCAGCAGACATGGTGAAGCGAGGCAGGAGTCACCCCAGGCAGTGGCTGTGGCATTGCTCTCGGGGACACGCAGCTGACTGTGGCAGGTGTCCTGCCTTACCTAAGGTCTCCTCTCATCTCAGAGGTCTACCTGAGGTCTTACAGAGCCATCAGAGCCCGTAGCTCCCTCCCAGAGACCCACTGAGTCCAACCTTCTGCATTTTTAAGCCCTCTTGCTTTTAAATCATTCCAGGACTTTGGAGCCCTCTCTCCTCCCCTGGGCAAACTGCCATGGGACTTCTGCAAGGTGTCTGCCTGGTTCCTCTCCTTGCAGACCTACTTGTCACATTGCAAGGAGCTCTGGTACAGCCAAACAAACATCTGCTGAGAGCCAGCTCTGTGCAGAGCTCCCAGGGGAGTTTGGATCATTTTTCCTTCCAGCATGACCCCTTCTGGCTTTGTCACTACACTTCTGCTGGACACCACACAGGGTGGCTGCAGGGCTCCCCCATGCTCCAGGGTAGAGAGGAATGGGCAGAAGACCTACCTCCAGGCTTGGTGGCACTGACAGCCCTGCCGTTTGGATACAAATTTGCCAAGTCCCCCTTTAGGAACCTGCAGAAAACCTGGTCAAGCCCCAAAACCTGGTCAAGCTGTGTGGCGGAGCTGGCTTTGGCCTGGGAACATTCCTGCCACCCCCAGCTCTGTGTCTGCTCCACAAAACTCTGGCTGCATCCTTGTGGGAAGGAGATGGGAACATTGCTGGCTGGATTCATCTGCTGATGGGAACCACCCTGAGACTCCCCAGTGCTAGTCTGGACCCTCAACACCTCCCTGTAGCGGTAGCTGGGAGGACAGAGAAGACCACGAGGGTGGTGGGGTCCCAGCTCCCTGTGGTTCCTGCACAGCAAAGTACCCATGCTGGTGCTCACCAAGGCTCATGTGCTCTGGGTTTGCCTTCAAGTCTTCACCAAGATAAACTTCCTCAGGCTTACTAGGCAGGATAGCCTCTCTCCTGCCCAGTCTGGGATGGGTTTTCTAGTTGGGGTTGGCCTTGGAGCTCCAGAATGGCTCGGGACAGAGGCAACTACCCATGCTTGGAATGTTTCTGCATGGAGATGATGACCAGATAGGTGTTGCACTGGGAATGGCACACACCTCTCCAGTTACCCCAGGTTCCTGATGCACGTTGCAGGTGGGATGCACCTCTGTAGGTGTCAGCACCTCGTTACTGCACCAGGACCTGCTGATGCTCTGCTGGGATGAGGTGAAGAGCCTCAGGGGGCAGTGTGAATGGAGAGCAAAGGACCACAGGCTCCTGACTCGCTGGGTTGGATCCAGGACTTTCTCTTCCCTCTGAAGCTGTTTCTGGAGATGCTCTGAAGGGACTCCCTGGACTGGGGCTGCACCTTCCCTGGGGGGATGTATGGGCCCAGGACAGACCACCACTGAGGGGGGAAGGTCTCCATCCTTGGAAGTGGCTGAGCCTTGGCCGGAAAAAGCCCCAGGCTGGTGCTGGCAGGGTCCTGCACTGGGCAGGAGACCATCCCCACTGACTGTTTTCTGCTTGTGGGCTGTGTCCCTGTGCTTCCTTGTGGCCCAAACTGGGACATAACCTCTGTCACTCCATATGGAACCCACCAGCGTGCCACACCACGCACTCCAGTGAGCTTGGATGTGCCTTGTGCAAGGATGCCTTGGATGGTCTTGCATGAGGCCATCTCTGCTGCTGCATGCTTGTCCCTGATGCTTGCAGGGGGGTTCTTCTTGGTCTGGAAAATGCTTTATCTCAGGGAATCATTGTTATCATTATGATATTTGTGATTTTTTCTTCTGCACAAGCTTTTCTTACAGGGAAAGTTTGGTAGCTCCTGCCCCAGCTTCCATGAGCCACCACGTTCTCCCTGTCCCCATTTTGGGTGCACTGTGCTGCCTGGGGGTGCTAGGGGACCCATGCCAGCCAGGACTGTTGGTCACCTCAGTCCCTGGCCCCACATCCCATGGGTGCCCAGCTCCATCCATCCCATCTTCACCCTGCTCATGCTTGTCCACGTCCTTTTGAGAGGAGAAAACCAAGATGTCCTGGCTTGTTATTTTTCAGATCTTCCTGGCAGTGGCTAATTTTGAGCAGAATGACAGGGGTCAGGAGTTCTCGGTTATATACAAGTGGAGCCACAGGAAAGAGAAATTTGTCACCTACCAGAGGATCACCACGCACAGCGCTAGGGACTGGGAGGCATTTGTCATTGAGGGAGAGGCTTTCCTCGCAGTGGTCAACCACAGAGAAGGTACCCAGCCCTTACGTTCCCTACCGACCCGGTTCAGCTGGGGCAGGTGACCCTGGGGTGATGCTGGGGACCACAGCACCTCACCGCAGGCACCCTGCTCCAGAGCATGTGGCAATGCTGCAGCTCCCTGTGCATCCTCTCCCGGTGCGTGAGGCAAAGCCAGGGAGTCCCTGCACGGAGCTCAGAGCATGATGTCCCTCGGGAAGCCCGAAGCCTTGCAGACCCTCTCATTTTAGAAGAGAAAAGCACTTGGGGGAGTGGCTGATGTGGTCCCCCTCTGGGTTTCTAATGGTGGGGGACAAGGACAGGAGTGGGGACAGTGTCTTCGCTGAATGTCTCTCCTTCTTTTCCTTTGTTTCCCCGATGATACATAACATGGTGGGGTGGTGAGGGCAGCTGCCTGGGTTTGCAGAGGTCGAGACTTTTGAGAAGCCAAAGCATTGACCTTGGGCGCTCAGAGGAAGCTGAGTGTGAGCCTGCTGGTGTCCCACCCTGCCTGGGCACCCTGCAGATATGATCCAGCCTCATTACCCTCCAGACCAGGAGATGTTCTGGGTTGGGGTGTGCACCCCTCAGCATGGGGATGAATGGGTTGATACCACAGCCTTGACTCTCCAGGATGGTCCCAGCTGGGCTGGAAGGCTCCTCCCCTGCCATCGGGGCTGGCTCCTGGGACATCAGCTCCTCTGGCACCAGGCTCAAAGCCAGAGGCAGGTTACTTGGGCACCACCTGCCTGGAAGCTGGGCTAGAAACAACCCATGTCACCTCTTGGACCCCTCCATGGCCAGTTTGGACTAGACTTATTTCCATGGCAGTGGCAGCAGAAAGGTGCTTCAGGGGCCGTTGCACATCATGCGGGGGCTAAGACCATCATGGCCAAGCCAAACTGGGGATGTTTCCCTTAGCAAGTGGTGGAGGGTCAGTCCCTGAGGAGATGCCACTTTTCCTTGTGGCCATTTCCCACACATCCTGTTCTCCCTGAAGCTCTTCTTGCCAAAGTCTCTTCCATTGCCATGAAGATTGCCCATAAACCTGTTAACGCGTGGTCCTGCTGCTGCTCAGCCACCAGAAACACCAGTGGGGCCAAGCCAAGTACAGCAGTGCTTTCTGAATCTGGGGTGGAAAGGGGCTGGTGGGGCTCCTCCATGTCCAGAAGAAGACAGATCATTATTAGAACAGCTCTGGCTGGAGGGGTCATGCCAGGCTGAAGGTGCAGGAAGGTTTTTAGCTTTAAAGCCAGCTGGGTTCCACACGGACGGGAGGTCAAGATGCTTGACTAGAGCCCAGGAGCTAGATGGAGCAAATGCTTTGGTAATGCTCAGGACAGGGCAGGCTGTGGGCTGTGGCATGTTCCTGTGGCATCCATGTGGTATGATCAGCACATGGAGGTCCCTGGCCAGGTCCAGCATACAGGAGCTCGGGGATGTAGCAAATGAGCACTGAAAAACGTCAGTACAGTGCTGTTCCGGCTGTGGCCCTCTCCCAGATGTGCAAGCTTGTGCCGCTGGGACTGTCCATTGGCCACCCTGGGACTCTGGCACGGTGCTTCCGGGGGGGGAGACAGCAGCCTTCCTTCCCTCCTCCCCCAGGGGCTGCCACGAAGTCACCACTGTGCACTTGGGAACAAGCTAACAGTGTGTTCAATGGGGATGAAGGCTCTAGGTGGGGATGAAGGCACTAGGTGGGGATGGAGGCTCTAGGTGAGGATGGAGGCACTAGGTGGGGATGAAGGCTCAGGTGGGGAGGAAGGCTGTAGGTGGGAATGGAGGCTCTAGGTGGGGATGGAGGCGCTAGGTGGGGATGAAGGTTCTAGGTAGGGATGAAGGCACTAGGTGGGGATGGAGGCTCTAGGTGAGGATGGAGGCACTAGGTGGGGATGAAGGCTCTAGGTGGGGATGGAGGTGCTAGGTGGGGATGGAGGCTCTAGGTGGGGATGAAGGCTCTAGGTGGGGATGGAGGTGCTAGGTGGGGATGGAGGCTCAGGTGGGGGGGAAGGCTGTAGGTGGGGATGGAGGCTCAGGTGGGGGGGAAGGCTGTAGGTGGGGATGGAGGCTCAGGTGGGGGGGAAGGCTGTAGGTGGGGATGGAGGCTCAGGTGGGGGGGAAGGCTGTAGGTGGGGATGGAGGCTCTAGCATCTCTGGCTACTTCTTGGGGAGCAATTGGTCACTAGCAAACAGCTTTGCAACCTGCTGGCAAATATTTGCATAGCTGAACCTGTTTTGGGCTGTTGTTTCTGATGTGAACCAGGTATTCCTTTTCCTCATGGTGCATGTCTGTCTATCTGTCTCCCCCAGGGAATAACCACAACGTAGACAGCGTGATATACAGATGGAACCCCAGGACAGGCTTGTTTGAAACCAACCAGACCATCCCTACCTCTGGAGCCTATGACTGGGAATTTTTCACCATCGGGCCGTATTCCTTCCTGGCTGTGGCTAACACCTTCAATGGCACATCCACTAAGATCTACTCACACATCTACATCTGGCTCAGTGGCTCTTTCCAGCTCTTCCAGTCTATTCTGGTAAGGTTTGACCACTGGTCAAACTCTACTCCTTGATCCCTCCTCTGGGTTTAGATAAGCCAGGAAATAATGCCAGAGGCAGATGCTCTTCAGTCGTCTGGAAAGTTAGTGATGGTTTCCCACTGATTGTCCCCTTGGGACTGACCAAGTGAAGTTTATTGTTTTCCTTGGAGGATTTTAGGAGTGGGTAACCTCCCCGCTGCACCTCCACCAAGTCCCCCCAGACCTCACAGCATCTTTGGCTTGCAAAGGCTTGTCCACGTCCAGCTTCTCCTGTAGCTTCCTTCCCCACAGACTTTTGGAGCTGCTGACTGGGAGGTCTTTCGTATTGGGGACAGAGTCTTCCTGGCTGTTGCAAACAGCCACAGCTATGACAGCGGGATGCTGGCACCCTCTAACTTTTACACCATCAACTCCTCCATCTATGAGCTGAACATCACAGCCCAGATGTTTGTCAAATTCCAGGACATCCTCACCTACAGGTACCTGTGCAAAGAGTCAGGGTGCTCCTCAGTCCATGTCCTTCCCCTGAGCAACCTGGAGGTCTCCTGGTGGATTCATGCAGGCTTGCATGCTGCCAGGGACTGAGAATGGTGGGGAGCATGATGGGTGACAGGTCCTTGGCACTGAATTCCAGTGGGAGCTAGGAGAAGGCCCTGGATTTGTGAACAAGGGTGGATTTCCCCTCTGGGGTTTCTTTCCAGGACCAACATGGGAAAAGTAGGGTTTCCTGTGTATTGTCAGGGTGGCAGAGATTGGGGTGTGGGCTCAGCCCCATGGATACACAGCCCCTTCCTTGGGTGGCCACAGAGGGGCCACCTCACCTGCTCCTCTGCTTCCTTCATCCCCAGTGCCCTGGACTGGGAGTTCTTCTCGGTGGGAGATGACTCTTTTCTGGTGGTAGCAAACTCCTTTGATGGCTTCACCTTCTCTGTCAACAGTATTATCTACAGGTACTACTATGGGAGGGGGGCAGGGTTGGGTGGTTGTCCCCAGTAGGAACAACCTTGCCAGGAGCCCAGCATGGAGGAGCATCTTCCCAGAGAGGATAGACAGGACTGCTCTCTGTTTCTGGAGAGGTTTCTGGGCAGGAATGAGAAGCCCCAATGAAGGACATCCCACCTTGAATCAGCGGGGAGGTGGGAGATGCCAGCCCCATGGCTTCGCTCTCCTACCCCCTTTCATGTGCCCAGCCTGTGCCCCAAGAGCTAACTGCCCTCCCCATGCAGGTGGCAAGGCTATGAAGGCTTCGTAGCAGCTCATCACCTCCCCACCGTTGGCTGTAGAGACTGGGAGGCGTTTCACACCGCAGAGGGCTCCTACCTCCTCTACTCCAGTGCCAAGGAGCCGCTTTCCAAGGTGCTCAAGCTGAAAACCACTTGAGATGGCTGAGACATGCTCAGCTCATCGCCAGGATTGGGGTGAGCTGGGCATTGAGGTGAAGATGGACCACAAAGCAGATGGACAGCTGCATCATCAGCCCTGAGGCCGGCTGGTTGCGTGCTCCACAGGATGGGAGGAGGAGGGGAGCTTTGTGGCTCCCTGCAACCATGTCCAGGGGCTGGCAAAGGGGCTGTGACCTGCTTTTGGGCTGTTTCTCCTGGGCAAGCTCTCCTGCCATGATCCAGAGCCACATCTTACCCAGGGTGCCTGGAGCCTAGGTGCTTCTCCAGGCTCGCTGGGACCCCGGTGCTTGGCAGTCTCCAGCCAGAAGGGACCCAGAGCTGCCATTGGTTGCTTCCAGCAGAGCTCGTGCAAAGCCACAGAAGAAAGAGACTGAGCAGAGTGTGTGCTGCTGGGGTGGGTGCGTGGCAGTGGGGAGAAGATGGCATGTGAGAAACTGGGGAAAAAGGTGGCTTTGGGCTTGGATCTGGCTCTCAGCAATGCTGCTGAGGACCCATCTGTTTCCACATTGCACACCATGCTTCATGTCCATCTTTGATGGCCTTGCCACTCTGTCCTGCTGCCGCGGGTGCCTGCCTACCCTCCCACTCTGCAGTGGTTAGTTTTGGTCGTCCTCACCAAGTGACATGTGTATGTTGTACTAATCCAGAGTGGCGTCCAAGGACCCATGCTGGTCCTTGCACGCCTTTGCATGAGGTTAGCAACTCCCAAGCAAACCTGCTGTGCATTGGGACCAACCCTGCTACTGTGGGCATAGGAAAGACCACAACCTGCTCCAGGTGAAACTGTGGCCTCTTTCCTTTTCCTTGCCTTTGTCTGGGGGACTCTTTTGCTTCACCAGAGCTCTAATAAATTGTGGGCAACCAGTCTTCATCTCATATGCAAGCTACAGGTACCTGAGCTGCTCTGTCCATGGCAGAGGCTTCCCTCCACTCAACAAGCCACCCCTGAGTGAGACACAGCCATGTCCATGGCCTGTAAGGAGGAGGTGGCCCCTCCAGACCTCCCTCCTCCCCCAGCCCAGCCGCAGCTGCAGCTGGCTCTGCCAGGAAGGACCATTTCTTGCTCATGAAACAAGACAGAATTCAATTTGCTTCCATCGCACTGAGCCACCAGCAGCATCTCTGATTTGGCCCCGAGGAAAGGCAAAATAAGGCCAGATGTACCAGATGAGATGCAGAGGAACCATTTGGCTGGCTGGTCCCTGCTTGAGGCAGGCTTGGGTGAGGATGGAGGGGATGTAACTAATAGGAGATGAGCTGGTACATTGAATTTAGGCTCATCTGCTTTGGGAGAGATTGAATTAGGACAAGCACAACCCCCTTGAGCACCACCACCCTCCCTGGCTGCCCAGCTCCCATTACAGCGCAAACCCTGAGGGCTTTTCCTGAATATGGGGATTTATTGAGAAGTCAAAGGTATGGGAGATCACCCCCGGGTTGCTGGTGGCAGGCAGAGGCTGCTGAGATGCCAGGTTGGGGCTGACGTCCTGCTTTCTGCAAGGCCAGTCCCTCACTGGACACAGGACAGGGTGACCGCACTGCACCAAGTGACCCATCCCTCCACACCCCCAGGCTCCAGGGACCTCTTGGCCTCACAAAAGCCCCCACCCTCATCTGCCTCTCCAAGGGCTTGTTTTCTCCAAACCACATGGACCATGAGCATGTGGCTGGGGCTGCTTTCCCTGCAAGCCCAGCTCTGGCAGGGGAGAAGGGGTCTGCGTGGAGGGTTCCTCCCCCATGGGCTCCACAGACAGGTCTGCATGGGGTGTCCCCAGCATCCCTCCCCCATGTCCTTTCCTCACGCTCAGTCCAGTGTTGCAGAGGAGGAGCAAAGTCGGTTTGCAGGACCAGAGCAAGTGCTGGAAAATCCCATAGAGAAGCTTTGGAGGCCACCAGGTTACCACTGGCTTCCTGCAAAGAATCAGGGCACAACGCACGCCAATCCTGCACTACAGGGCGGTGCTGGTGGTCTCTGCATGGTCCTGGGTGCTCGGCAGTGACTTCTGGTAACCCACGTGCTTGTAGGTGTCCTCTCGATTGTGCCGGACATAGCAGATCACGTAGACGATGACCATGGTGAACCAGCCAAACATGGTGATGAACATGGCCACGTCTGTGGTCCTCTGATGCACGCTGCAGAAGTTGACACCGGCATCCAGGACTTGGAGCAGGGGCTTGCCCACGTACTCCTCGCGTGGGGCCGTGTGGCAGGTGATGTCCTGGGCGGAGTCGGGGTCCAGCTGTGCCTCCCACAACACCTCCTGCAAGGCACACTCGCAGTGCCAGGGGTTGTTGGCCAACCGGAGCTTGGCATTGAGAGCCAGCAAGGCCTCTTTGGGGACACTGCGGATGCGGTTACCAGAGAGGTCAAGGGTCCGCAGTCCGGCAGCCACCCCTTTGAAAGCTGCCCTGTCAATCTTCTCGAT
>NW_010302574.1:0-1181 GCF_000700745.2 Antrostomus carolinensis | reverse complement strand
GATCGAGTTCCTCCAGGTGGGAGAGGTGTCTGAAGGCATTGCTGGGGATCCTGGTGATGCTGTTAGCATCCAGCTTGAGGAACACCGCGTCTTTGGGGATGTCCTTAGGGATCTCCTCCAAGTGCTGGGAGCTGCAGAGGACGGCCTTTGCCCCGGCCCGCTCCGTGCACTGACAGCTGGGGGGACAGGAGCTGCCCCAGGGGACACAGAGCAGGAGGCAAAACCAAGCCTGGGCCACGCTGGCTGCCAGTGTGGTCGTGAGGGTCATCTTGCAGCCGGCCAGCTCGGCATGGCTGCTGGCAATTCCTGGGTGGCTGCAGCAGCTCCTGGGCAGCAGGACGGCTCCTCTGCGCTCCGGCAAAGCCTCTCCCAAGGCTGGAGGAAAGTGGTGGGTGGAGGGGATGTGACACGGCATTATTTCCTGGAACGCAGCTTACGTCTCCTGTGTGATGTGCCCTGGCAGAGCAATGACAGGCTGGGCTCAGGAGCCGGGAGAACAAGGATGGAAAGATGCTGGCTACCATCTTTGCCAGGACAGCTTAATTTGATTTAAGATTAATTATAGCTGGACATAGAGCTGCAGAGATTAAAACCCTTTCCCTGCCAGCCCCATCCTGGCACAGGTCACCCAGGCAGGGAAAGGGTGCTGCAGGAGCAGGGTGCTGAGCCGGGCACAGCCTGGGATCCTCTGTCCCAGCCTGCTGCCAATTTCCACGTGGGATATGGGGATTTGCTGCTGGAGAACAGCAGCAGTACATTCCTATATCTGACCAACTCCAAGTGTTTTAAAAAATAGATGATGAGTCAGACTCCCCGGCTCATCAGACTGCCTTAATCACCACCGGGTTTTTAAATAACAAGATGTGGAGTTCTTTTGCTTTCTCCATCTGGTCCATGAGCTGGTACAAGTCACATTCCCAAGGGAGAAAGTTTGGGGGTAGTACCCTTGCTGAATATTAATACTAATACTAATGTTTTTAGTTGTTGCCAGAAGTCCAAGGACTTTGTGTTTTGCAAGTCTGCAAGTCAAGTTCTTTGTGTTTTGCAAGTCTTCAAGTGCAAGGGAGGGGGGGGAGGCATAGTAATTAGCAAAACCCAAAATTGGCATTTGGCTCTGACAATGGCATATTCCATATAATATCACATCATGGTCAGTATATTAATGAAGGTTGACTGGAAAG
>NW_010302573.1:0-1126 GCF_000700745.2 Antrostomus carolinensis | reverse complement strand
GGGATGGCACCTCCATAGGGACCCCCCCGGGATGGCATTTCCGTGGGGACCCACCGGGATGGCACCATCATGGGGCTGTGGCACCCTGGTCCCCCCCATGGGACCCGCAGGCGTCCAGCACCAGAGTTGGGGACCCTGGGGACCCCGTCCTGCCTGTGGCACCCTGGCTGTGCCCGGGGGACCCTGGCTGTGCCCATGGTGTCCTCACCATGACCATGGCACCCTGGCTGTGCCCGTGGCACCCTGGCAATGATAGTGGCACCTTGGCTATGACCCTGGCACCCCTGCTGTGCCCGCGGCACCCTGACTGTGCCCATGGCACCCCCACCATGACCCTGGCACCTCAGTTCTGCCCATGACACCCTGACTGTGCCGATGACACCCAGCCATGCCCATGGCACTCCGGACATCCCCATGGCACCCTGGCTGTACCCATGGCACCCACTTCATGACCCTGGCACCCTGGCTATGCCCGTGGCACCCCAGCCATGACTCTGGCACCTCGGGTTTGCCTGTGGCACCCTGGCTGTGCCTGGGGCACCTTGGCTATGACAATGGCACCCTGGCCATGCCCGTGCCACTCTGGCTGTACCCATGGCACCCTGGCTGTGCCTGTGGCACCATGGACATTCCCATGGCACCCTGGCCATGACCCTGGCATCCCAGCTGTGCCTGTGGAACCTTGACTTTGATGGTGGCACCCTGGCCATGCCCGTGGCACCCTGGCTGTACCCATGGCACCCTCTTCATGACCCTGGCACCCTGACCGTGCCTGTGGCACCACAGCCATGACCCTGGCAGCTTGGGTTTGCCTGTGGCAGCCTGGCTGTGCCCGTGGCACCTTGGCTATGATGGTGGCACCTTGGCTATGATAGTGGCACCCTGGCTATGCCTGTGGCACCCTGGCCGTGCCCGCCCTGGCTGTGCCCATGGCACCCTGGACATTCCCATGGCACCCTCTCCATGACCCTGGCACCCTGGCCATGCCTGTTGCACCTTGGCTATGATGGTGGCACCCTGACTGTGCCCGTGGCACCCTGGACATTCCCATGGCACCCTGGCTGTGCCTGTGCCACCCTGGCTGTACCCATGGCACCATCTCCATGACCTTGGCACCCCGACCGTG
>NW_010302572.1:22837-23934 GCF_000700745.2 Antrostomus carolinensis | reverse complement strand
ACATTGTCTGCTCGTGTTCAGCTTCTCAATGCGCAACAGTTGTTCTGCACACTTTTTTCAAACTTTGGGAGGAAACAAGACAAAAGCTGTCACTGCCCTCTCCTTTTTAAGGGAAGCTTTGTAGTACAAAACCAGAAATACAGAGCTAGCAGTTTGTCCCAGAAGAATAGAAATGTTCCTTTGCTGCTTACAGTAATTAATTAAATGTAGATTAGGAGATGTCAAGTATTGGGGGATTCTTATTTTTCCTGTAAGATGCATTTTGGTGCTAATAACTTCATGATGTAATAAAAATACATAGTTACATAGCGAAATATGTTGCTCAAAAGAAAGTTAAGTGCATAATAACTATGAAATGGAATTTACACAATATAAATTGCACAGTTTTCTTTCTTAATCTCAGAAATCAGATTTTAGAAAATACTATTGGTTGACTTTGGCAGTTCAAGGTTTTGGAAAGGAAGAGAGTACATCTTTCTCCCTCTTGTAAAGAAGCTTGAGTTTAGATGGGATTAACGTGAGGATTCATTTGGTAATTTTGAAGAGTATTTTTCCACTCATGCCATAATAAAAACACTTTGGAAAAGGTGGTTGGTCGAATACAGTCAGTAGCTTCCTGTTCCACAGGCAGGAAAGATAAGTGCCTCCAAACTCCATTGAACCCGCAGACTGTTGTTATACTAGTAAATTAAATGGCCTAAGAACCAGGAAGAGATGCAGCTGGTAATTTCCAGTTAGTCACTTCCATTCTGTTAAACATCCTTGTCTCTCAAACAAGGCAGTTACATCCAAGTTGCCTGTCCCTTCTCCACTCTAACACCTAAACTGTGCCCAGGAAATTTTTGGGGGAAATTACTTAGTTTGGGGAAATTAATTTGGGGAAATTACTCAGGCCAAAATCGTGCCACAGTAACAGGTCAGGGTCCAGTGCCTGCGTCTATATCCTGGCAGTGTTTGGCTCACCGATTTACACATGGCCGCAGTAGAAGTGTGACACAAAAATGCAGCCAGCACAGGGATGGAAACCACGTGCTCTGACAGACACATGCTGCCTTGCTCATGTCTGTTTTCTGGAATCCCGCTGGTCTTTCTTCCCA
>NW_010302572.1:11206-22811 GCF_000700745.2 Antrostomus carolinensis | reverse complement strand
AGGGAAAAGTCAGGCTATGACCAGGGTCCCTCTATCAGCTTTGTCACACACCGATAATTCATCCACTGCTTTGCATGTGGCCATAATGTTCTGGCATAAACTATCATCAAATGTGGCTCATGGGCCTGCAGCCATCTCAGACCTTCCCAGCATCTCCAAAGTATGCATGATGAAAACTAGCCTTTCTACATGCAGGCTCCACGGACAAAACACGATCTGCAGCGCTGCTATTTGTATCAGTTATCAGCCCCATTAGCATAGCTGGAAAAAACCCTTCCTCAGGCCCACAGCAGAAGTCACCAATCCAGTAACTTGAAATCGACTGCTTCCACTGCAAAACTGAAGAAGGGGTTGTGTAGCTAAAAGTCTGTGGAACTGTAAATCTCTGTGTACTTACAAACACACCCTGTTCCCCAGGCCTTCTAAAGATGTTTAAAACTAGAACAATTTTTCACTAGTTTGTATAGACTGTGTATTTCTTTTCTTGGCAAATGCTATTTTCATATGCTAACGGGAAAGGATTTAAGTGAGTTGGAAAAACAGCACGATTACAAAATATATTGCTATTATGGATCTAGAGTAAATAAACTCCTCATTCTTCCCACATCATTATACCAAAAAAGGTATCATCCTAAAATACCTGTATCCTGACTTCCTTTTCCAGTATGGATTCCTAATAGCTTGAGTGTAAAACTATAGCAGGTCTCTGTGAGCGGAAAATAATTTTTGAAAATATGATCCAGTAGGAGCAGGACTCAATTAGACTTGAATCCAGTGAGTCAAAGACTCTCAGCATATTTTAGGATTGGAGTATTAACAGCCTTCACACTGACTTTCAAGATTCACATCACATAAAGTAATTCTACTTTTAATGTTATTTATATGCTTATTTCTTTTCTAAGGAAATAATCTGTAAAACCCAGTGTTTTCTTTCAGTCTTCTGTACGATAGTATGGTTAGAAAACCATATCTGACATACATTCCAAATCCCACCCACTATATCCGGTAGGGACTTTTTAAAATGAAGCAGAGGGGTTATAACCCACCTGCTATTAGCACCACCCAAGAGGCTCACCCATAGACAACTTGGAACCATTGGACTGCTATTTTTTTTTTAACTGTAATTTGTGATAAACCGATAGCCTCCACCTTTGCAGCACATTCATGTTAGTGGCATGACCTGGCCTGTTAGATACCTGGAAGTTTTTTTGAAGTCTGCTTAACGTTCATTTGGAAACTTGCCTGATTGGTCGCTAGAGGGCAGGAAAGAAAAAGGAAAAAAAAATAAAAGGAGGAGGATGAGGAAAAAGAAAAGAAGAAAGAATGAAAAAGAGGGACTGTTGCGTATGGACAGACTGAGGCAACCTTAAAAAGAAATGCCTTTCTGCGTAGGAGATTCAGTTTTGCTTATGGGCAGAGACATTGTCTATGTCCATCTGCAAGGCAGTCCATCAGATTTAGGATTTTCAGCTGTCAGCCCTTCATTTTGTGAAGATTTCTCAGCCCTTTCTAGTTGGTCCCCGCAGTGGTGTGCCTTGCTCTTGGAAGCACAGTAAAAATGCTAGAATTAATAGGACATTTCAAGTGCTCAGAAATTTAGCTTATTCCTAAAGAAGAATGATTTTAAATGTATTCCATTTGAAGTATTTCCAGGTGAGACTTGGGGAAAACCCCCCAATCAACAATAATTAATACTGCACATCAGGAAATAATAAAACATGCCTATAAAGAAACCAGGCCATTTCATAGCAAAAAAGAAGTGGTCTATTGTTTAGTTACTAAACTTTTAAAACTGTAAATAGAAACATTCTCAGTACAAGCTACTTTTTCTAAATGAAAAGAGAGGCTGATCATTTTAAGAAATAAGAGCTTAGTGCAAAACCAAAGCAGTACAGGTTGCACAACAGTGAATGTTTGTACAACCAGATCTTTAAAGGAACTTACTTTCTCTCTTCCCCTTCTCATCTCATCTACCAAGTACCTTGGATACTCATTTTAAGCAGGAGCTAGTTCCTTTTCCTGGCCAGTCAGTCATCTGTAGTTAGTGGTGTATTATGTGTGCCAGCTTTGTTCTACCAGCAGATGGGAGTAAAGTGGAATAAATATTAAAAGTGGTGGAATAATGAAAGGACTTTAAAAAACAATTAGATTAAAGGAGTCTTGGAGATAGTGAAGCACTGAGAGACTGAGCATTGTAGAGAGGAGCACAGAGTCAAGTGGTCCCTCTAGGAGATGTGGATACACTGTGAGTTGTTGACAAGCTGTAATGGTAGGCAATTTAGTTATTGAAATACTGTATCTGCGTATGCAGCAACCAAGAGAACTGTTCAGCAGCTTGGTGACCAGCTGTGGAAATGACAGTTCACATGATACATTTAGAGAAGATTCTTTTTAGTGGTAGAGAGAGGCTTGTGATCCTGATGCCAGAAGCACAGATAAGTGTCTGAGAGTTCACAGAAACTAGATTACACAGAAAAAAAGCCTTTAGTCCAGGACCCTTGTGATTTATTTAAAATTATTCCAGTTTCACTGTCAAAAGATGACTAGACAGACACACCTAGAGGGCTTAAAGGGAGCTTTTGTTTGTTTTTCTCCAGTGCCTGGAATATGTCTGGGAGGACAGAGAGCTTTTTTAAAAGCCTAGACTCCACACATGCAAAACAGAATTACGTGGGCTGCCAGCATGGCAACATAGCAAGAGACCTGGGAAATTGTTATTTGGTATTAGGGAGAAAGCCACAAGTGGCAGAGGAGCAAAGGTCAGCATTGACTAGGGATGTCAGCAAAACAAACTCATTTATATCTTAAATATGTACAATTTAGGTAAAAACTGAAAACAAATTAAGGCAAACTAGAATGTCTATCCAACTTTTTTGAAGCTGACTGAAAGAAAAAAAATGATGGGCTACTTAGGTTATAGTTCATTTTAGACAAAAAAAAATTCAGAGGAGCAAGAAGTAGTGAGAGAATCTCCATGCATTGGAATTGCAGTTTAAGTGACGTTATTTTAACAGATTTCAATATTAGTTTCCTGTCCCAACTGAAAAAAAAAAAAAAAAAAAAAAGGCTTTGGGGATATTCAGGCACCTTCACAATCTGTCCTGAGCATTTAATGGAAGTGTCCAGGCCTTCCCAGTAATTAACAAAGTAGGCAGGTTTCTCACTTACGTACTCTTAAATGCCCTCTGAAGCACTTTACCTCTTTCCATTGATGGTATAAGAAACCTATACTTTTAATTTGGATGCCTAAATTAGTTGCCTATAGTATGTAATGTAAATACCATAAGAGTCTGCAGTGTGAAGGAAAACAAAGAAGCAACTAAATGTAATGGTTGTTTAAAAAGTTGTAGTGTACTACTCCAGCCACTTGCACATAGATTGGCAGATGTTATTTCAGAACAAATCTTTGAGAGGCAATTTCTCAACAATTCGAATGATGACTTCTTGGAACAGCCAGTTCCACAGTACAGGGGGAAAAGAAAAGAAAAAAAAAAAAGAAGAGGCTATTCTTGACTTAAGCCTAAGCAACACAGGTACTTGGTTCAAGAAGTAATTATAGTTTCACTATGAAGTCATAATGATAAAGTTCACAGAATTTCAACATTTCTCATGGAAGGCTCCCACTGAAAATTAGTCCATGGCACTGATTCAGAAGAGGAATTGTGATGAAAAGAAAGAATGTCATTACAGTGGTATTAAAATCAGATATGAAAACGTTTGAATCCTAAAACTTACCATGAAGAATAGATTTATGCAGATTTTTTACCGAGTGACAGATAATAGGAAACAGATTCAAAGGTTACTGGAATCAAATTCTAATGATCACAAATTGTTGGGACAAAACAATAAAAATAGTCAGTTTTTTAAAAAAATATATTATGAGAAGTGAACCCAGTTATGTATATGTCCTGATAAACATAAGTTATCATGGAGCTAAACCAACACATGACAGGTAGAAACTTCTCCTTTGGGGTGATTTTTCCAACATCTTATCATTTATTGGAACCAGTAATAATGTCTCAAGAAGGGTGGAATACATTTTGCCAGGGATATTCTTGGAGAAAAGTTTTGTGATCCATTAAAACAATTCTGTTCCTGCAAGCAAGGTTTAAAATCTGCATCCAAAGATATTTTTGCCTGTAACAGATAAATCGCAAAAGACTCAAGACATTTAGCAAGTAAGTATATTTTCATTCGTACCTAATGCAGGGTAGGCAGCCATCCTGCATAAGGGACTAATTACCACTTAAGGGACATCTTCTATTTCATTTATTTATTCCATGCATAAATGTAAGACAGAATATATTTATCAGACATCTTAGATTGCAACAAAGTAGCACAACAGCTGATTATACCATAAATTTAATGTAGAATTTGGCCTAACAAAACTTAGAAAACCCTGGGTAGTCAAAAAGTTCTAAAATATTTCTGTGTTTGAACTGTCTTAAGAGCCAGGTAAATTGCAAAACTGAATTAAAAGTCATGAAGTTGTCTTCATTGTGAGACTCTGACACGTAGGTCTCTCTTTTTCATGTGCTACCTGGCTAAGTGTGTGCAAGAGAAATGTCTTCCAAGAGTTCACTGATGTTACACAAAGGGTTTATTGGATTTTTACACTAGAGTATATTACTACAAAGATTCAGTGAGTATTTAGCACAAGGATGGGCACTGAAACATGATAGCAAACTAATGCCGTTATCTATAGCAGGTTTTTTTCTATTACATCTACACAGGCTGCAAGAAAAAAATAGGTCTTATTTTCTGTTCATTCATTGACAGCTTATTATTGGAAGAGACCTCACAGGCTACAAGTGCCGATACACGGCCAAAGTTCAAAATGTTTAACTGCTGTAATTCTTATATTTTCACTTGGATTACCTTTTACATGCAGGTTCACGGTATAATCAAGTAGACAAGTGAATTACTTCCCTTTCAACTGCCTGCTAAAAATAGCTGTTAAAACATTTTAAAAGTAAAATGTTTTGGGGATCAGTGCCACGCACACAGGACCCATGTGTAAAGTGATTTAAAAATTGATTTTTTAATTGAAAGAAGAGTTAGTATATTGGTAGGCTTTGTTTATTGACAATATTATTCATTTAAAGGATGAGAAAATATTAGCAAATTAAGTATTGTTGCTTTCTGTCACAGCTGAGTGATGTGAATGAATGGCAATGTGCCATTCATTTAGCTACACAGAAAATATTTTTGTATTTTATAGCAAGTGAGGGAAAATTTTGAGTGCTTTATTCAAACAGCTTTTTCTAGGATTATTTCTGTGATTTACTTCTTTCTGTAATTCTTTATAAGCAACTGAGATGTTTCTTCTGTGTAGGTTATAGAAAGCCTTATAACAGTAATTTGTGTCTTTACTGATCCATGGAAAATAATTTTTCCATTAATTCCAGAAGATTTCTGTTTTTTCTCTTGGATTGAACATACTTTGATTGTTGAAATGTTGTCTTATGGTCACTCTCATGGTTACAGCATGCCTAAAAATAGTAAATGGTAGTGCTTGTATTTCACCTGGGACTCTGATTATTTTGCATAGCATGTACCCGCTGTGCACTTGGCCAGTACAGCCAGTGCCTAACACCTGATAAATTCCTCTCTAGATGGCAACATTTTTGAGTGTATAGGCTGATCCTTGATATCATGATGTTTTTAGCTATCTGGGAAATATATTTAAAAGTTACCCTTTTTGTATTTCAGAGGTGACAGAATAAATTTCTATAAAATTTAAAAAATAAGCCCTTTTTACTTTACAGAATTACAGAAATGCAAACTATTGCTATTAAGATGAAGTTACACAGGATGTCATTTCAACAGCAAGGTTACTTGGGGTTAAAACTAAATATATCTCAGGTTCTGTTACTCTGGAATCCCTCCAGGAGAGAGTGATCATCCTTCTCTCTTTCCTTTTCACTTCTTTTCCTCATCTGGCCAGGCCCTTTGGTCTTCAAGACGGGATCTCAAAGTGCTTAGCTGAAGGAGTCTCCTACCTCACTTCACCAGTATGTGCCCAGTGGGAGCCTATTTTACTTTCCAGATCTACCTCATAAACTGAACAATGTCAAAACTGGAAACAGAACAGCTGAATGGAAAATTAGACTGGTGTGGAGATAGTGGGTGTGATTAAGATCTTAAAACCTTAAAGACATTTGAAATGCTATCACTGCACACAATATACATACACACAAAATAAATGCCCCGTAGGCATCTATCAGTGAAATATGTTTCTCCCAGTAGGTCAATAACTGTTTTTCTTCAGAAATAATTTCACTGATGACAATTTCTTGTTGTCTGGACAGCTCATGCAGCAGAGCTACTGCTGTCTTTCTTGATATTGTCCATGTTCGGAAACTCTTCAGTGTGGACCAGAATAGCCCTTGCAGTGTAGGTAAGGACAAAGCACCCAGCCATTTTTGTGGCCCTCTTAGCTTTTAAACAAAAATCCTATGCAACAGATAAGCACTGGACAGAAGTTGGCCTTGTTTGTATTTGTTCCAAGATACATTATATTAATTGAAAAAAATATATGGAATACTCCAGGGATCTTTAGCTGTAGGCAAATATCGTTTAAAATTTGAGTTAGTTTGACGCAACCAGCAAAGTCCCTAATATCAGCCATGTATTCAGAGCAGTGCAAAGCACTGTAGAACTCATGACAGCGTACACAGGGCAGTACACAAGCGACTTAAGGACTTTCTTCTCTATTAAGACACTTTAGACTATCACAGTATCTAATAATTTTATTAGGAATATCAGTTTCCCATTTTACAGCTAGTTTGAGCGATCTGAAAGAACTCTGCTTGCTTTGGCAAAGATTTGAGTGCAGCCCGTTCTTATCAGAACAGCTGATACATGCCTGCCCTCATGCTACTGGCATTTTATCTGAGACAAAATGACGACAGCAAGGAGACATCAGGTGGTCTTGGGAGTCCTCCAATTTAGCCAAAATAGCTTTTAGCAAAATGAACTTGGAACCAAATAAAATCATACTTTTTCTGAGCTGTTCTTATTTGGCAGCTAATCAGGTAACACAGAGAGGGCAGCTCTGGAAAGGTGGATTCACCTTATGGAGAGTAGGAGCTAGAAACTGTCCTTTTCATCTGACAGCACAGCAGCAGCAGCTTCTGGGGGAGAAATGCTTTGCTTTTAGTAGAGATCTCATGGAGTCCTGTAGGTGTAGCCCACCTTGGCTAAGAGCTGAATCAGTGGGGTTTTTTTCCCAGATGGCCAAGCTCTGGCTAGCAAAGTCTTGTGGTATTTTGAATAGTCATCTTGACTTACATAGAGATATCCACATATGGGAAGTTCAGAAACATACCTAAATGCTCTACTAAATTAGCTGTCCAGCTGCCGGTCTTTTTAGGATAGGAAAGGAAACCGAAGGCTTTCCTTCTGGGCCAGGCACTTCTGCTGGGGGAGGCCTGAAGTTCTGCTCTAGCAGAAGGGATAGAGAAATAAATCTTACTATAGATTCCCTTAGCTAACATTCCTCAGTACTGTTTTATTTATCTATGGACAGATTTATAATGTACTTTGATGCTGAGCTCCTAACATTCTTAAAAGGCATATTTAATAAGCCCCTGAAGAGAAGAACCAGTTCTTCTACGAAATCGGAGACATTATGCCTCAGTATAGTAAGAAATTAAATCAGTATTCATGCTACTTACATCGCTGACAAAAGCTATGGGAAACCACTGGCTAAACCTCAATTATGCATTAACGGCTGCTCTGAGACCCCTCTAAAGCAACAATCTTGTCAGTCAGATGCCAACTTGGAGGCACAGGTTAAGAGATGGTGTGAGATGGTTGGTCCCTCGCAGTGCTGGCAGCCCAGCACCTGAGGCCACCAAGACTGCAGGCTGCAAGCAACCTGTGAGGCAGCAGGATGAGTGGAAGAGAGACAGGGAGTACGGCACTGCTGTGTGGACTCTTTCAAAGCAACATATATACCGCTGTTTTGTCTTTTTTTGTGGAGGTAATTCACCTCTAGAGATGGTAAAAGAGTTAATTCAAGAATAAAAGAGAAGTAAAAGCAGACATGCTGCGAAGTGATATTAGAACCACCCGAGTAGTTATATCGGAAGAATGGAGTAGTCATAATCTTGCTATGATTATTGGTCTGATTACGAGAAACGCATGAACTCCAAGCTATGCTCCCACACAGGCCAAGCTCATAGTGTTACTCAAGCTAGAGATCTGTAGGTATGGACAGAAGTCAGCTTAGGATAACACTGAAACTCATCCTTTAGGAAAGAGAAGCCTAAGGAACCAAATGTAACCTTTGGTTGCTGAACTACTTCAGAAATATATTTCTTCTTTATAAAGAAACAAGGAATCCAAGATTGTCTATGTTTGTATTTTGAAATTGCCCAGTTACTGATTTTTTAAATTTCTCAGTTACGCTTTGTCCAAATATTTTAGACAGAGGATTTATTGGCAGTTATTTTTTCTTAGGCAAAGTGCCAGTGTCCTCTTTTAAACCCCTGCTTCTGCTTCAGCTGATCCCAGCACAAATGTGAAGGCTTAGGTGACTTCATACTCACCAGACAGACCTTCCAAACTTACATTGTGTAAAAGCTTGACATAGCACCTCTGTATCTAACCGGGAGGAGTTGTGTAAAGCAGCTAGATATGTGGTTATTGTGAGTACTGGCAAATTCTGCTGCTTTTTTTACTTCTGATGCCAAGCACTCATATATCTTGCAACACAGTCTGTGCCATTTGGGAACCCTGCCTTCTGCCCACTGTTCAAAGAAAAAGAAGTTGAGTGAAGAGAAACCAACACAAACATGATGTGCATTATGTGTCAAAAAAATTCAAACAAAAAATTTTAAATCAGTGAAAGACCTTGATTTTTCAGGCCAAAATGGTGCTCTCATTTTGAGAACAGCTGCGTTAGAAATATGGCTAAGAAATTCCCTTGTAATACTGCATGCAGGCTATTTTGTACCTTCATCTTCTGCAACACACTGGGGCACTTAATTGATAAAAACATTAGCATAAATGCTAACTAAGAATCCCAAACAACAAAAAACAGTGAATATATAAAAAATTGCTTGGAATTTCAAGGCAGAGGGGGAATATTTTCACCAGCATATGACAATTACCTGCACTTCGTGGCTGCTTGATAGGAAAACTTACATTATGTAATATATAAATGTATTACAATACATTTTTCCTATAAGCTTCTCTTATAGGAAAAAAGTATGTTTGTGAAGACAAATAATAATGCCTTTTCCTGGGCTTGATCACAGGAGGAGGAAAGGCCTTCCATTATTTCTTGGTATCTTGACTGGTGTTCATTTCACATCTTGCCTTTCAATCCAGGGATCTCTAAACAGCTTACTAACTAGCAATTTTTCCATCAGCTATTGGAAGGCTTTAAATTATCAAGTGATTAACATGAACAAATATGACAGAGATAGGGGAACTGGGTTATATGTTTGCAGCTCAGCTTGGGCAGGTTGTTTTGTGCTGTGTTCAGACAGTGACTTGACATGGGCATTGACATTCCAGGCTAAATTCAGAAGGAATTCAAAGCAAGGCCATAGTGACCTGCAGGGACTTATTTGTACGTTCTCTTCCTTTGCTATGTGCCTTTTACCACCTTATATCACTCTCACATGTTTATCTATATGAAACTAACACTGTCCTATTTTTAAATTCTTTCTGAATTTGATCTAGATTCTTTCCTTTAAAAGATGTGTTCACGGTTGTGCATTTGAGCTGCTGAATTGAGGCTTGTTTGCAGCAGACCTACTGACATGCAAACCTTGTTTTTGCCTTTGACATGTTAGCATATGGTAAGTCTAAAAGCACACTTACAGTGAGGCACCACTTTGGGGCTGACAGGCTGCTAACTTCTTAGGCTGCCTCTCAGCTGTAACTGAGAACATAACTGCTCTTAGTCATTTTTCAGGGCAAAGAAGTTCCTCTGAAGTCCTGCTGTGGCTTCAGCAAACCTCTTTGACATGACCCAAAATGAATTAGACTCACTGAATGAATTCTCAGATGTCTTCTTTTAGCTACAGGTGAGAGGAGGCAAGGATGGATCTCATACCTTCCCCTCATCCGCAGGGCAAGAACAGCAGGTTGAGTCCCCCTTGTCTTCCCTCCAGCAACCTGCCTTGCCTCAATTCAGTGATGAGTTTTCCACTGCGGGGTGTTTGTTGTTTGGATGTGTGAGCCCAGCCCCGAGGCTGGCACACACAGCAGCTAGACATGCTCAGGGCTGGCACAGCTCCTCTAACTGCAGGGACAAAAAAAGAGCAGGAGGAGGCGGAACGGGATGGCAGGAAAATGTGCCTCTTAAAATGTCAAACACCATTTTAGCTCTCACCTTTTCCTAACATTCGTGTTGCTTCACTTGAGGCACAAAGCAAAGGAAACATAGCAAAGGAAGGGCAGTGGTGAATATCACCTCTGAATTAGGGCCCTTGTGCTTAGCAGTGCTCAAGGACATTGAAAGTTTTTTTAAAATAAAACCAAGAAGGAATTTCTGCCAGAGTAGTGTTGTTTGGATAAATGTGCTTACAAAACACTTAACTGCAGTGAAAATACAGAATCTATGAAGACTTAAATTTTCCCTTCGTATTTAGACAATGTATCTAAATAAAAAGTTATTGCTTAGTTCTCTCTTGCCACATGTTACATTTGAATTATGACATGTGATGGGAGATAATGACCAGCGTGATCTGGCAGTGGTCTCTTCTGGTTCCCTTTGAGGAAAGTGTAGGACACCATAGCGAAGTGCCATGTCAGTACCTGTTCTGGGACACTATCAAAGGCAGAACAAAGTCTCCAAGATACAGAGCCTCCAACTCAAATTATTTCCTAGACTAATATCAATTTTTTCCATCACTATTTCCTCAGGCTCTCTGACTCCTATTCCAAGTTAGACCAAATTTAATAGGTGATTCCAGACATTCCTATTCAAACATGTCCCCTGGACAGGCAGGAAATCAGTGACCCATTTTTCAGATTTAAAAAAATAAAAAAGCAAATGAAGCATTTTCTCAGGATGTATGCTCATATTGCTCTTACCCACTCTAAATCCTTGCATACGCTTTTTGCATCAGCCATCCTATCACCTGCCTTCTGAGCCAGACTACCAAAGACAAATTTAAGGTGGATGAGTAGTCAATTATCTGCAAGAATGAAGTCTCAGTGCATCATCAACTCATAAGGCTTAAAAAGGAAGAAAACTGGTTTTAAATATGATGCTATGTATCAGCAGTGGAGCCATGCTGCAGGGAACCTGCTTTAGCAGGGGGGGTTGGACTAGATGATCTCCTGAGGTTCCTTCCAACCCCTACCATTCTGTGATTCTGTGATAATACATTTCAGTAGTCTTACCCTGCTAAAAGTATGCTGTTTACAACAGTTAAAATATTGTACAACATAACAGTGGCTCAAAGAATTCTACAGAAGTTTGGCTATACGTTGTTGAAATGTATATAGTATGGTATATCTGTGAGTCTCCTTTCCCTCCTGCTAGAAAGTCTTCCTCTAGTTCCTTGTTTCAGATCTTTGACCATGTGACTCTCAATAAGGCATGAAAACATCATAATTCAGCTGTGAAACTTATACTGAT
>NW_010302572.1:9082-11163 GCF_000700745.2 Antrostomus carolinensis | reverse complement strand
TTCTTCCATAAACAATACAGACAAAGGAAATACTAAGCAACACTTCTTGAAACTATCATAGGTTTTTTTATGGTGTTTCTTTTCAGCATTGCAACAGATCAGTGTTGGTTATTGTCATTCGAGCTGATTGAATTATACTGGCACTGAACTACAGAAACCCACGTAATCAAAGGAAACCTGTATTCTGTTAAATCTGTGCAGGCTATTGTGGCTGTGGGGCTGATGCACCATGAAAGCAGAATTGTCTTAAAACTCAAGAGTATATCCCAGCGAATGGCTTTCTAAGCATCTCTTGCACCATCAGGAGAAGACTGATATTGGGAGTTTCCATCCTTGTTATTACTTGCATTGTAAAGGTTACACACTGAGTGTGCTAACATTCAGGGAAAGGGAATGTTCAGGGAAAGATCTTACAGAGTATAACTACTCTTCCAAATTATATGGATAAAGAAATGATCCTAAGAACAGAGGGCCTTAAAGACCCACAAAAGCAAGAGGAATATATCTGTTGATTTAGCTGAGAAGCTATTATTAGAAATGTCTGCTGGAGAATCATGGCAGGGAACTTCTATATTCTTATGGTAATGAGTTATCACTTCACACTAGTTTGATGTGCTTACGCTGGAGTAGGTCTCACATTTTTTAAAAAATCTGCAGTTTCACTAGGCACAGTTGTTTTTAATCAACATTGCATCCAACTCTAATAGGGTTACATAGTTTAAACAAAACAGATTAATGCCTTATTTTAATAAAAATGGTAGGAAGAAGATTTTGCTAATTTCAAAGATATATAAAAAAGACCCCAAGTAAATGTTTGAGTCCAGGAAGCTCCCTGCCTTGGACAGAATGACCTTTACCTGCAAGAGGAATTGATTTCCCTTCATTTTTGTATATGGCTATAATAAAAAAAAACCCCAACCAACCAAAACCAGGGCACAAGCATGAGCCCAGAATACAATTAACAAAAGCTAAAGTGTGCAATAGATTATATGATGTATTTTTAAAGCTCTACATGCCATTTAAAAACATAGCGGACAAAACTAATGCTGTATTACCTGTAAAGCTTGTAACAAGGTATGCTAGAAGTAGGGCATATTGGAAGAGACATTGCATACCCATGAGTTTGAGGCTGATCTAGACCTTTTGATTTAGAACAAGATCAATGACAGAAGGCGTGGGCATGCTCCTGTGCTGTGCACCCATCTTTATAGGGATTTGACAACAGTCAAGAATACGTTTAGACTTGTGAAGCTTCAGGATGTAGCATATGAATCAGCAATCTTGTTTTTTGGATGAACACATAATGAATCATCACTTCTCCTCTATTGTGTTACATAAAAGGGGCCAGGTATACTATTTTATTTTCTGATATTATACCTGCAGGGCATCATAACCTGATTTTGGAGATAGCAGCCTGGATATTAAAGTGTCGTTTCTAAACCAGAGACATTCCATTGACCAACACCCCATTTCACTTTCAACATTGCTGTGCTATGACTAGCAGAGAAGTTTCTCCTTAAATACCTTCCTTGTGCGATATTCAAATACAAACTGTATGAATTATGAATATGGCTCTTATCTGGAGAAGCCAAATGTGTAATGCATGATGGCAGTAATAAAACAAATACATCATTTCTATGTTACCATTTTTACAAAGAGCTAGAATTTATTTTCTCTCGTGCTCACTGTCTTTATGACAACCCTGAGAAAAAAAGCTACAACTGGAGCAACTTTCCTTTCCCTTGGGGGGTCACAGTTTTAAAAAGTTAGCATTTTATGTTGGATAGAAACAGATTTATTAAGCTTTATTTTGTAAATATTTTACTTCCCTCCATTCCCTCCCCTGCTCCCAAAGGACAGAATCACAACTTCCTCTCCTGCAAAAGCCAGTGGATATGGCTAGGCACTCACTGGCTCAGGAGACGGCCTGCTCCTGCCTTATCAATAGGCTGCAAACTGCCTTCACTGGAATCCATCTCCCAGCCTCTCCTGTTAGAGCTATGCAGCTTTGCATACATAAATATACTGTTTTCTGCAGAGAAATATATAAGCATATGAAAAAGTATCAGGAACTTTAGGAT
>NW_010302572.1:0-9054 GCF_000700745.2 Antrostomus carolinensis | reverse complement strand
ATGCCATGCCACCCATGCTGTGTGTTGTGTCCCATCTCACTCTCTGGGAAGGGGTCCCTGGTAGAACTTCTTGCTAAACACAAAGAGAAAGGTTGGGTTTTTTTGAAAGAGAAAAAAAAAAAGTTATGTTTCCAAGAAACCCTCTGATGAACACTTATTCCTCTAAAGATTCCAATTTTGTAACAAAGAAGAATTTTTAACTACCCCTGGTTAAGAGAAGCTTTTTACTAGCCTGGGAATGAAATCAGAACTTCTTTTCCTCTCCAACACACTCAGTGCTTTCTCCTTCAGAGAAAAGTCCTCAAATAACTCCTCAAGCCCTTAAATAGTACATTATGACTAGTAAATGTATGTCAGTATCACCGAGCTGAAAGCTATGCTTTTGCATTAGAGTGCAAGTTAGATGAAGTTAGTGCATGAACTGTGTTTTGCTTAATGAACAAAGTCCATTCAGCTGGCTGGTTAACACAAGGTGGCTAAAAAGAACTAGCCAGAAAGGATGGGTATGGGTTGGATTAGCATTTGAGTAACCTTAAGTGGTTTGAAGCAAATTTTTGTTGGTGTGGTGTAGGAACAGCACAGTGAAAGAGCAGCTGTGATTTTTTTTCATTAGATGCCTTTTTAATGGGCTTCATAAAGAAAAACTGAAAGGCTGCCAGCCTGAATGCTTAAGTGAGATGAGGTAAAGTTCTCAGTGGCTTTTGCTAAACTAACAGGGCAATAAGCATTGGGTAAATGATTAAGGGAGGTAAAGTGGAAGTGTGGTGAACCAGTCCAGTAGACTTCAAAGCCAGAAGGGATGAGAAGGTGAAATGTAAATTGACAGCATAAGAAGTCACACAACCAAAATTAATTAGAAGAAGAGATAGGAAGATGGAAGCAGAAACGTGGGGAAATAAAGATGTGGAACATCTTAAGATGTAGTGCTGGAACAAAAGCCTCTGAAGAGGTTTGAAGTTGGCCTATTTGTGACAGTAAGCACAGCAAATGGTTTGTATATCAGCATTTTGGGGAAGACTTTTTTTCAGTTTTACAGGTAAGTGTAAACAGGTGTCATTTGGAAATGGAAGCAGATGTTAAATCGAAAGTCCTGAAGGTCTGAGAGAAAGATTGCAATAGTCTGTTTACAGAAGTGCAATATCCCTTCCATAGATGACTGAAATAATATACAAGAGAGAGAACGATTTCCAAAACTGCCAGATTTAGAAGAAAGAGTGATAAAAAGAAAAACATCCAACCCACAAATAAAATGTAACTTATTGGATGCCAAAATACTGATGAGATAACTGCTGTTTCCCAAACAAATGAAACAGCCCTGAAAATTGCACAAATTTCTATGTACCAACCTGTACAGAGGCTTTGCCACAGCAAACAAAGAAGTTCTGCTTGTGTTCTATGTATGAGAGAACACCATGGATGTTGTTTAAAATCCTGAAATAAAGGCCAAGAGAAGTGATTATTCCCCTCCATGGGGCATTTGTGAGGTTACATCTGGAGAACCGTGTCCAGTTTTGGGTCCCTCAAGAAGAAAGCCTCATGGACTAACGGGCGAAAGCAGTGAAGGATCACCAAGATGGTTAGGGGTCTGGAATGCCTTTCACAAAGTTAGGCTGAGGGAGCTGAGTTTGCTTATCTTGCAGAAGAAAAGGCTAAGTAACAGTGGGTCAGAATGCAGCCTACCACTACTTAAAGAGGGAGTAGAGAGAAGATGGAGCCAGACTTTCCCCTGAAATGTACAGCAAAAGGAAAAGAGGCAGCAGTTGTGTTGCAGCAAAGGAATTACAGATAGATAAATGAAAAAAAATACAAGAGTGGTGAAACGCTGGCACAAGTTGCCTAGAGAAGCTGTGGACTCTCTGACCTTGGAGGTATTAAAAGCTCAGCTGGACAAGGAACCTGAGCAGCCAGATCTAACTTTGAAGCTAGTCCTGTTTTGAGGAGGAGACTGGATTAGATGACCTCAAAAGGTTCTTTGCAATCTCTGTTATTCTATGACTGTAATTCTCCAGAGAAGCATGCAAGATTTTTCTCACTGATTAAATCCATTTTAAAGATTGCAAAACTTACTGTAAGCATTATTGCATATATGAAGCAAGCACAATTTGACAGTAAACTCTGTGTTCTGGGAAGCAGCATCCAAGAATAACCCAAGGAAACCAATTTATTGCAAGTATGTTATTTAGGTGACAGATCTTTCTGCACTCAGAGGCCCTAACTACTTCCCACTGCCGGATGAAACAAGACTGACGCTGTTACGGCACTTGGATTTAAGAGCTTCATTCTTTCCAGAAAATAAATTAAACTCTGCATATACATATATACACCTATCTATCTATCTATATCTATCTATCTTGAGCATCCAAAAAGGATAACAAGTTCAGATCCTAGGAAACTCCAATTTTATTTCTGATGTGATTAGAAATCAGACTGAATCTGTTCATTCATCTCTTAGACCTATGCCATAGGTGAGCTTTTTCCCCCCACATAGCAAATCCAAGAAAAACTCGACACAGAATTTCACTGTACTGATTTCCAAACCCTCTTTTTCCCTTGTGATACACAAAACAAAAAGAACCTTGTAAGAGAACCTAAAATACAGGAATGGATCATATCTCTTGGGTGGCAGAACAAGAAAAGGAGCATTATTCAGACCCTTCAAAAGTTTCTAAACTCTCTGGGTGCACATACTGCAGATGTTAGCTGGGCCGCTGTCAGATACAGCAATGCTCATTCAGGATGCAGGTTTCATTCAACATAAGTCTTATGGGAATGGTAATCATACTGAAAAAGTATGTGGCTCCTGCAAGGCTGTAAGGAATTGTTTACATGTGGATAAAGAAATCACATTTTTGCTTGAAAGGTTGCAAAGAACGAGAATACTTCCCACATAGCTGATGGAAGGGTCTACTCAACCAACATTTGCTTGGTCACACAGGATTAAACATAAACCAAATTGCACAAAGCAACATTTCACTTACTGTTTTCTTTGGAAAAGACTACTGATCAGCAGGGGTAATTCCTCCACCTGGGCCTAGGAAAAAGAATAGAAAATAAACACTGATTATCTATACACAGCAACATAATTTATATTTATAAAATGTTTGACCAGAGAATCTCAAGGTTCAACTTTCCTGGGTATGTGGTTAACAACAACAACAAAAACCTAAACACAAAAAAATGAGAAAAGAAATATTCTTTCAAAAAATCCTGAAATACTGCTTTTCTTTCAAACAACTAGGGCCTTTGTATTCTCAAAAACTGGTCTGTATTCATAAGCCAGATTTATATTAATGTATAAAATACTTGTATGTGTTTTGTTTTCTGCACCCTTGTGAATCCTTCATTGGAAATTCAAACTATTCCAAGAAATAATACCTACATTCATGTTCTTCTTCTTTCAGTTTTTTTCTTTCCTCTTTTTACTCTAAGTAGCAGCAATTTATAAGTAACATGGCATTGTCTTTTTTTCATCTGTTGCTTACTACATATAACCAAAGCATCTATACTTCTTAGATGCTGCATTTTGCATAAAAGCTGTTTAAGGGAATCTTGCTTAAAATATCCTGAATTTAATATAATCACATTACACAAAACATTTGAGCAGCCTGAGATACATTTTCTTACTTTTTCTGACAGTTGTTTCTGAAAGCAATGCACTTCTCTTGCACTGTACATTTCCAAAGTGATGACTCATCTATCATTGACTAATATGTCATTAATCAGTCTTAATAAGATTAGACATTTTAAATCAATTTCTGGCTTCTAACTCAGTCAAAAGTTTTCAGTTTCTAGGAATTTAAATGCCTTAAATTTAAATGCCTTTGAATTTAACCTTACAAAGTTCTGAGATCCAGTACTGGCAAGAACTTTTATACTGACTTAAAAAGAACCAGACCCAGATCTCCTGTCAGTGCTTAAAGAATTAGGCTGACATTGTATCCTGGTGAGACTGGTTATTCTTATAGTTGCTGCAAGAGAGCATAAACCCCATCCACCTTTGCATAATTTCTTGGTGAGTTTGGTTGCACACCACTTGCCCCTTTCTCTAGAAGACGGGTTTATTCTGCCAGGCAGATCTGTGGAAAGGCCTGATTTCTACAGTCAAGCTGCAACTGGGTGGAAAATGGATTTACTGTCCTGTCAAAGTCTGAGTTTTCTAACATCGTCTAATAATGCAATATCTAGAAAAGTTAAACAGTTTTGAAAAATTACTATTCCCATCCCCAACTTCATGTCATTTTGTCTTTTTGAAATGTTTCATTTTATTTTTTACCTTCTTTCTTTCAAAATTTAAAGTTTATTCTAAAAGCAACATATTACTCACATGGTTTAGCAGCATTTTCATCCCAAATGATACGAACAAAAAGTGCTCTCGAAGTCTCCCAAAGCATAGCAGTATCATCATGATAAAGAGGAATTTTGTGGGCACCAGAATACCTTTTTCCCAGACTTTCTGTGAGTTGTCTGTTAACAAGTGGACACAAGTTACTGATGTCCTCTTGGTAAGGGGATCCCAAAGGCTGGAGCATGTTAGGTCTGGATGAACCATGAACAATGGGGCAATAAAAATTCTAAAAAGATCAAAAAGTTGCCTACTCCTCATATGGACTGTGCCAGTGCTGAAGAAATCCCTAAAACAACGGAGTTTCCCAGGACAAGTTTCCTCGGTATGTATTCGTAACTATTAGGAATTTTCAAAGTTCATCAAAGGGCTCTAAGAAGCAAGTAAAGAAAATAACCTTCTGTTAAGACTAAATAAGACTCCTGTTCACTGTCTTTCAGCAGATAAATCACTGATTGTAAATTTTCAAAGGTTCAACTCAGTTTGGACTTCACTAGCCTTGCTGTGCACCTGACTAATTAGTATTTACATCACAGTTGCATTCATAGAAACTCGCGGCCCAACTTTATGAAGATAATACATGTTTACAAAGATTAGTCTTAGTAGCAGAGAGCAAATATTGAACAGAAAGAGTTCAATTAAAGAAAAAAAAAGGCTGTTGTAAACCTTGTGTGACAGCACTGTCCCCTGACCTAATGGGCCCCATCTGTCTACTATCATAGATACTCTTTCCTTAAAGCTCTGCTTCATTCACAGGTGTTGAGTGATGCTACAGGAACCAAACATGTGCCAGCCACAAGAAGGTGGATGTTTTCTGTTTTATAGTAACCCCAGTATTTTGCCTTTAGCCTAGAAATTTATTTTAGTCTCAAGCCCGAAATAAAATAAAAAGCTTCCTTGTTAAATTGCACACTATAACTGCATTGAGCTAGCATTGCTCTCCTTCCCTGCAAACAGCAATAATTTTTCAAAGGATGCATTACTATGCAAGTGAAATGGAGATTTATTATTTTTTTTTCTCTCTGGGCTTTTCTTCCCTATAAGTGTAATTGTTACTCACGTTTGCTCTGAGGAAATGCTTGCTTATCCTTGTTTCAAAAAACTTCAATTAAATGACAAAGGCCGTTCAACTCTTTCTCTATCCTCAACTGCAACATATCTCCTTTCTTCCTTTCTGGAGCTGTGGGGGAGGACAGCAGAGAAGCACAGCGACCTGAAAGTAATAAAGTCAGAGTAAACCACAAAACCCTTGTTTAATTACTCAATTTCAGAACACAGACTGAAAAAAAGCAGCCCTTTCATTCTACTCTGTCATAAAATGACCAGAGCCAACAAACAAATGACCGAAGCAGCCCACTGCTGCCCAAAAGCTGACAGAAAGGCACAATCGCTCATTATCTGCTCTCAGAGCTGCTGATTGAAAAGAGTTGGTTAGTTCAGACAGGTGAAGAACAGCGAGACCCAGAGGGCCATCCACATATAAAAGCCTTCACTGTAGAGCTAATATCATATATTTGTCTTTGAACAGAACAGCTTGAACCCAATTGCCTGCTTGTCACTGAGCAACCTCAGTGAATTCCGGGCAAAGTAAGCCTGTGCCTTACATTGCCTCCAGATCATCTAGGCTGCAAACTTTTAAAAACATACTTTTAAAGTTTACCAAAACCAATTGGGACTCTACTAAAACGAAATTTACTATAGCTAACTTGTTGCAATTAGCTTTTCACATTGTAAGTGCAATGTTTTCAGAAAAAGACAAAGAACTAGTTTAGGTGGTCAATTTGGGTTTCTTTGTTACAGAAACAGCTGGAAGGTGCAATCCCCTGTGATGGGGCTTGATTTTATAATCAACCATGCCTCTTCCTGTGTGTGTATATATATATATACAGACATGTCTGCCATTGCTTCTATGTGCACCTTCAAATGTCAGGAAAGCTGATATGCCACAAAGTGCTGTCAAATGCACAGTAAGACAATGATGTTTTTTTCCTCCGGTGCTCCCATTTTAGCAGCCCTATTTGGAAGGTAAGACAGATAGACAGATCCACATATTAAGCTGACGATGACAGGAAAGCTGCCGAACCAAAATAACTGGAAACCTGAGTCCTCCAGAAAAAGCACAGCTAAGGAACCTTCATTGACAGTGCAAACTGGTGTGCTACCTCAGATAACCCTGTCAGTTTGCCTCGATGCAGAGACATCTCCTCGGATGAGGAAAGAGTTATCCTGGCTCTGCACAACGCTCTCTGCTTGTATTGGCAATCAGAAACTGGGACACCAGTCCGCGGCCATGAACACGCTCCAGGTTACCAAGTAGGCATGAAGTCGCTGTATCCAGTCTATATTTACTGACTTGGGCAATGATCTGCCCATGAAACGCTCTGTATCTCACTGTTGGTTTTTTGCTAAGCATATCACCTTAAATAATCTTTCATAGTGTTTTCAAAGTCAGGCAAAACAGATATTTTAACACAACAGGAACAAAATCTTATATAGTGGCACAGTACTACACAGTAGCAGAAATATGAGTAGCAAAGCCTTGAGGTGACTCCTTCTGTGCAAGCTCCAAGCCTGGAATAAAATAATTGCCCAGGTCTGATTTAATGCCTGCAGATAGGTAGTGTGATATAGCAGCCCCAGCTGCTGCACATGCTCCCTGATAACACAGCAGCCCAGGTTAGTGGCACTGGGGGGAGGGGGGAAAGCTACATGGAGAAAGATTCAAGTAGCACAGGCTCATAAAACTTCTCCAGAGTTATTCACTCATTTTTATAATGGGGAAATAGAGGAGATTCGGTAAGTGCCAGCCATGTGCCCAATCCTCCCTTATGCCTGCCAGGGGTGTTGAGCTGTGCTCAGTGCTGCCGGGCAGGCAGCTGTGGCTGGAAGTATTTGTAGCTCTTCCTAAGAGCAACAAGCAAGGCTCCCAGAGCACAGGTACTGGTTTTTAGCACTTTCCCTAGGTAAATGATGAGGGCATATCATCCACCTTTGAGAGGGAGCTGGCAGTTGCCAGGACACAAGGAAGATGGAGAGAGCAAAGGAGAGGAAGGGGATGTGAGCAGCGGGGTGTGACTGGAGAAGTGGAGGACTGGGGAAGGTCGTCCCGAATAACTGGCACCAGAGAATAGAGCAGTACTTTCCAAAATTTTATCTGTGTTGACAGTGCTTCAGGCTTCAGCCGTGTGACACTTAGTGTCACGTACTGGCATAAAAGACAGGAACTTCAGTCACCAAGGGTCAAAGCTAAGAAACTGAAATCTTACTGTCCTATGAATACTCCCATTATACACACAGAGACAGCTTACTGATCCGTGTGCCACATGTCACTCAGCAGCAGTCTTCCCTCTCGCGCCCCTTCATGACTGTTTTTTTTCTCTGCTTCTACGTAGCTTGAATCCAAAATGGAGATGTCCTTGTAACCACCTGCCATGCTCACACACTAGCTCCTAATAAACTTTAACACATTGCAGTGGAGCTTTTCAATTTTTTTGCTCACAAACCAAGAACAGAAAAATAGTTTGTGTGAGCCAGGAAAATCCTGTTTCATCTATTCATCATTCTAAGCCCCTTTGCTTCCTGCAGAGCACAGGACTTCGTGTTGTTCATTTGTGCGTGGTCTCATCTACTGGTAAAAATGATGAACTTGGGAAATCACTGTTTACAGGCTCCATATCCCATCTTACAGGGTGAGTGCAAGTCATCTGTTGCCCTTGGGAAAGAGCAGATGGGCCAGCAAGAAGGTGACAGTGAAACTGTTGATCCACAGAAGACCCACAGAGCCAGTTATGAGCCAAGGCGTAATCTTTGGAGAGCAGTAACTTGGGGATGGACCTTCTCTGGGCGACTCACAGCCTGCAGAAGACAGCATGCAGCCACCCGTGGGCTGTCCACCCCTCCAGCATCTGCGAGGGCCTGTCAGCTGCGTGGATCCTGCGCGTGGGGCCTCCTGGGAGGCAGGATGCAAGCAGCAGCACAGCATTGCTGTGGCTAACACCGCACCGCTCGAGAAACAGGCAACGGATACATGGTGGGAACTACAGCAGGGCCTGTCACACCCTCAGACAATGCACAGATCACCACGTGTGGCAGGTAAAAAGCCATCAGCACCATTCAAATTAAATGTCAAAAAGTACTTTTCACTGAGGACAAGGACAGTTATATTCCAGGATGACAGCTTTCTGGCCCTCACAACATTATCTTACAATGTAGGGCTCCATCTCCTTTTCAACCAAGCTGAGTCTGTAATTTCAACTGGGTGTTACTTTTGTTCCAGTAGGTAACACCCTTTAGCCCTGACTTCAAGCAGCCCTACTGCGACATGTGAAATAACATCCACTTCCCATGGAAGTCCCATGTAGCAAATCCCTGTCTGCTTTCCAGCAAGTGTTGGAGCAAGCCCACTTTGAAACCCCTGCCGTCCTTCCAGCTGCTCGCCTCCTCGTTGGAGGCCTCGCCCCCCGCCGTTCTGAAGGAAGACACGAGGGCCTGGAGCAGTTTTGGAGCAGGCTCCTGTAGTGCTGTAGCTCCCTGCTCCCCTCTGGCCCAGGTCATGCAGGGCCAGATTCATGCCAGGGAGGGGTCTGCTTGGCTCCCCCTTCAAAACACTTGCAGTAAGACATGAGAACCCTGAAAATAGGAAGAGTAACTGCCCATTGCCATAAGCAGGCAACACAGCAGGGCAGAATCTGGACGGAAAAAAAGGGGGGTAA
>NW_010302571.1:289-1726 GCF_000700745.2 Antrostomus carolinensis | reverse complement strand
GGGGTGGATGCCCCCAGCAACACACATCCTTGCCAGCTGCCTCACATCCCCATCGCCAGCCAGGGAGGCTGACATGCTCACCGGCCCCCATTGTCAAAGCTTCTGTGGGACAGCAAGAGGCTGGTTTGCCCTCCTCTGGCGCTCACCTCATGATGAAGTCAAACTCCGAGCTGGCCAACATGAGGACACCCAGGAGGGTGGAGACAGCGCCGTCCATCACCGGGGCGAAGGTGTGCTCCAGCGCTGCAGCTGAGCGCACGTTCCTGCTCCCCGCCGTTGTCAGGAAGCCCTGCATCGGTCAAGGATGTCACATGAGGCTTGTCCTCGTGTGCCACCTGCGACATAGCCACCCACTGGCACATGGCCAAGGGGGCGAGGGTGCTGGGGAGTGGGAACTGTGGTGCTCCGTGGTTGGGCCCGCTCTCACCAGGGCAACATGGACGGTGAACTCCACGCCGATGCCCACTGAGGCAATGAGGATGACCACAGGGATGGCGCTCAGCTTGATGCCCATCAGCCCCATGATGCCAAACAGCTCCACTGCCATCATGGCCAGGATGGATACCTGGGGGGTGGTGGGGTCAGTGAGGGGCAGCCCCCCACCCCTCCGCTTGGCATGCTTGATTCTACCCCTCCATATAGGACAGCCTCACCCTAATGCCTCTCTCACCTCTATCTGGGTTGTCCCTTTGTCCCATCTATTGGGGGTGGCCCTCAACCTCCTCTGCATGGATGTCCCCAAACCCCTGCCCACTACATACACTCCCTTCATAAGGGGTGTGCCTGATCCCTCCGTATGGGTTTTTTTTTCCATAGGGGGGTCCCTCCCACACTCTTCTGCAAGGATTACCCCAGCCCCCCGTCCCCTCCATATGTTCCCTTCACAGGCAATGTCCCTGATCCCTCCACGTGGGTGTTGCCCACCTACTGCCACCTCCATATGGGTGTACCTTCCACCTGGCCATCCCACCGCCCTATCCCCATGAAGCAGGTACCCAGGCAGGATGTCCCTGTCCCCACCCATCAGGAGGGCAGCACAGCCGGACACCCCACCATCCCCCATGCATCGGGGTGCGTACTCACGATGATGCCAGCCGTCCAGGGGTTGAGCAGCAGCAAGGCACAGACGAGGAAGGTGCAGGCCAGCAGGATGCTGATGGCCAGGAGGAACCAGTGGCGCAGGCCAATGTACTGCTCCCAGAAGAGGAAGGGGTATCCGCTGGGGTAGCTCAGCACCCCGTGGCGCTGGGCAGCCTCCTGGCAGATGGCCCGCACGCTCTCGATTGCCTCCACAAAGTCAGCTGTGCGACGCAGCCCGCTCAGGTAGAAGGGGAACTGGGCGAACTCCAGTGGCTGGGCTGCTGGGACTGGGGAGGAGAGCACGGGCAATATGAGGGCACAGGCAGTATGGGGGTACAGGCAGCATGGGAGTGCAGG
>NW_010302571.1:0-256 GCF_000700745.2 Antrostomus carolinensis | reverse complement strand
CATGGCGGGGTACCACGGGGCTGGGGCGCAGGTGGGGAGCAGAGTGTGAGCAAGGAGGAGGGGGCTTCTATGCCGGCAGGATGCTTGTGGGGTAGTGGGTCACAGGGAGCAGGATAATGCTTGTGGGGCAGAGGGGAACAGAGTGTAGGGGCTTCTTTGCAGTGAGATGCTCATGTGCTGCAACAGGAGGGTGAAGGGCAGGGGGAGTGCGCAGTGGTATGCTCAGGGTGTGGGGCACGTGGAGACAAGCATGGGG
>NW_010302570.1:0-1826 GCF_000700745.2 Antrostomus carolinensis | reverse complement strand
CTCCTCCTCTTCCTCCCTCCTCCTCCTCCTCACTCAGGGGCAATTTCCTCTCCCAAGCTGCATTTTGGGGTAAAAATGGGTGAAAAACAAAAGAATTTGGTGAAAAGCAGGGGGGGGAGGGGGATTTTGGGGCCAATTCTTTGGTTTTTATCATTTTGGGGCGGAAAAAAAGTCATTTTTGGGGAGTTTTTTGCTGGGGGAGGAGACAGGGCTGAAGCACTGGGGGGATTTCACTGCTGCTGAAGCAGAATTAGCATGAAAATGATTAATATTGATTAATTAATTAATCAAATAGGAAATTTCCCCATTTTTGGAGGTGGGAAAAGGAGGAAAAACGCTGATTTTACACCCAAATTTCCAAATTTGAATCAATTTTTGGTTAAATAACCCCAAAATCAGAAAGTTGGTGAAGCCCATCAAGTATTTAATGAATTTTTTACCCTGATATCAGTTTTAATTGCACCATTATTAATTAATTTCTGGGCATAAACACAAATTTTCTGCCAATTTTTATAAATTTTGATGATTTTTATAAAATTTGATGGTTTTTTTTCCTCTTTTTTTTGGTGAACTAACACAAAAATTTTGAGGTTTATGAAATCCATCGAGTGTCTAATTAACATTTTACCCTCATAATGGTTTAATTTCATTGTTATTAATTAATTTATGGACATAAATGCAGATTTTCTGCCAATTTTCATAAATTTTGGTGATTTTTATGAATTTTGATGATTTTTTTTTCTCCTTTTTTAATCAAACAACACAAAAATCAAGAGGTTTTTGAAGCCCATTGAGTGTTTAATTAATTCTTTGCCCTTCTAATAGTTTTAATTTCACTGTTATTAATTAATTTATGGATATAAATGCAAATTTTATTCAAATTTTTAGAAATTTTGACGATTTATAGAAATTTTGATAATTTTTCCTCCTTTTTTAATCAAACAACACCCCAATCAAGAGGTTTTTGAAGCCCATCAAGTCTCTAATTAATTCTTTACCCTCATAACAGTTTTAATTTCACTGTTAATAATTAATTCCTGGATGTAAACACAAATTTTATTCAAATTTTTAGAAATTTTGATGATTTTTAGAAATTTTGATGATTTTTTTTGTCCCTTTTTTGGTGAAATAACACACAAATTGAGAAGTTTTTGAAGCCCATTGAGTATTTAATTAATTATTTGTCCTCCTAATAGTTTTAATTTAATTGTTATTAATTAATTTATGGATATAAATGCAAATTTTATTCAAATTTTTAGCAATTTTGATGTTTTTTAGAAATTCTGATGGTTTTTCCTCCTTTTTTCATCAAATCCCACCCAAATCAGGAGCTTTTTGAAGCCTCTCGAGTATCTAATTAATTCTTTCCTCTTGTACCAGCTTTAATTGCCCAATAATTAATTAACTCCTGGACCTTCAACCCGAGTTCTCCGGCACCTCATCTAAAAATGAATTTAATTTCTAATTATTTGGGGTTTTTTTGAAGAACTTTGAGATTTTTTTTTAAGAATTTTGTATTTTTTAAGTATTTTGGGGGTTTTTTTGAAGCATTTGGGGATTTTCTTAAAAATATTTTGTTTTTTTAATTATTTTTGTGGGGGTTTTAAAATATTTTTCAGAGTTTTTTTGAAGTATTTTGAGATTTCTTTTAATTATTTGGGGTTTTTTTAGTTATTTGGGGGGGTTTTAAAGTATTTTGGTGGATTTTTGAAGTATTTTGATTTTTTTTTAAAGTATTTGGGGATATTCAAAAATTATTTTAGGTTTTGAAAATTATTTTGGGGGTTTTTTGAAGTATTTTGGGGGTTTTTTAGGTATTTTGGGGT
>NW_010302569.1:0-4324 GCF_000700745.2 Antrostomus carolinensis | reverse complement strand
CCGTGGTGGTCTGTCTCTACTGGTTCACCTCCATCGCCATGGTCTTCCTCAACAAGTACCTGCTGGACAGCCCCTCGCTACGCCTCGACGCTCCCCTCTTCGTCACCTTCTTCCAGTGCGCCATGACGGCCACCCTCTGCCTGGGCCTCAGCCTGGGGGCGGCCTGCGGACCCCCCTGCCCCGGCCTGCCCACCCTCCGCCTCGACCCCAAGGTGTCCCGCAGCGTCCTGCCCCTCTCTGTAGTCTTCATCGGCATGGTCACCTCCAACAACCTCTGCCTCAAGCACGTCGGTGTGGCCTTCTACAACGTGGGGCGTTCCCTCACCACCGTCTTCAACGTGCTGCTCTCCTACCTGCTCCTCAAGCAGACCACCTCCCTCTACGCCCTCCTGGCCTGCGGAGTCATCATAGGTGAGGGGGAGCGGGAGGGGACCTGTCACCTCAGAGAGCCGGAGGTGGGGTGTCACCATCCCCACATGCCCTGTGGCTCCTAGGTGAGGTGGGGTGGCTCAGGGCTCATGCCTTGTTCTACCTTGGGCAACCACTTTGCATGTCTGGAGCATGTCAGTAACCCGTTAAGAAAAGAAATTACTCTTTCTTGACCATGGCTTCCTCCTTCCTTGGAGCACTAAAAACCCTCTCATGAAGTTTAACTTATCTTACTTTCTTTTTTGCCCCTACAAAGACCATAAAACTGCAGGTGGCTTTCTCCCTCTCCTCGAGTGCTTGTTGATTATTAACTTTGGTAACGATAACAGTATTTATGTCAGCACCATTGAGACCATACAATGGAGCCAACCTATTCAGACAGACTGAATGCATGTGATGAAGGTTTAGCTGATCAAGCCAAGCGTAAAATGCCACCAGAAGATCTGGTTGTGTGGTTAGGACATAGGGCAGGGCATTGACTGGCTTAACGGGAATTGCTTACAAACCTTTCATTCCAAAGGCATCGGTGATGCCAAACGCTACCTTCCACTGGAGGGCCATTGAGATGCCAAGGGTGGTGAAATGTTGACTTCAGTCTGGTTCCAGGTGGACGTGTGTTCACTTTGGTGTGTAAACAAGGAGATGGACTTGCATGAAAATGAGACAAGAGAATCTCCTCTCCATAGAAGAGGTGAACAGAACTGCTTTTTTTTCCACCTAAGTGATGCAAGCAGTTGCCTTCAGCTAATCTTGTGTTTGGATATTGTGCAGGACTGTGGTGTCTGCCAGCCTTACAGGGTTCCTCTAAGACTCAGTCCCCTCTTGCCATCCCTTTTTGCTGTGGGAGCGTTTCCTCTTTGCAGGCAACTTCCCAGGCAGTCTCCAACATGATGCAGCTAATGGAGAGGCAGTGCAGTGCTCCTTCAGGAGCGCAGCTCCCCTTTTATGTTTTGCTCTACAAGCTGGATGGGGAGAGGTCTTCCCTCTCTGCCCTGGAGATACAAAGCCTGTAGGTCCTGTTCTGGAGGTGGTTAAAGAGCGCATTACCCATCAAAGAAGTTTAACTGGTAAAGATACTGCTCTCAGTTTCTGCCTTGTGATCTTTTTTTAATCAAACTCTTAATATTACATCCATGTGTTTACTTTTCCTTCTTCTTTTCTGACCTATGTTTCCCTTGCTGTTAACGGTGCAGCAAAGCCTGTGAGGCCTTTTTTCTTTTTTCTTTTTTTTTTTTTTAAAAAAAACAACCTTGAGGAATATTTCTTGCTACCTGTGGGGTCAGTTTACTGCCTTTTCAATTAAAAAAAAAAATAAAATCACATGATCTCCTTCTGAAAATGCTGTATACACAAAGAGTAGTTTTAAGTTTAGTTCATGGCTCTTTGGAATAATAGTTTCTAAAGTGATGCTGGCTGCTCAGATCTCAATCAGTCCTCTGAGATTGAATGATAGAGCAGTGAATTACCCGCACTCACAAAATAAATCTTCCCAGATTTACCTTTGTGGGTTCACTTAATAGGAAGGGGAAGCCCTTAAGCCTGTCTCTGCTTGTGGTTGTTCAGCATAAGGTAGGTGATGAATTGCTGACTGTATGTTTTGAGTCCTTTGGCAGTTGTTCAGATGATGCCTGATTTGTTTGGTTGCAGGTGGCTTCTGGCTGGGTGTTGACCAGGAAGGAGCAGAGGGCACTCTGTCATGGACAGGTATATTCTTTGGGATCTTAGCAAGCCTGTGTGTCTCACTCAATGCCATCTACACCAAGAAGGTGCTGCCTGTGGTGGATGGTAGCATCTGGCGCCTGACCTTCTACAACAACGTCAATGCTTGTGTCCTGTTCCTCCCCCTCATGATGCTACTGGGCGAGTTCCACACCCTCTACCACTTCGACAAGCTGAGGAGCCCCAGTTTTTGGGGCGTGATGACCCTGGGGGGAGTGTTTGGCTTTGCCATTGGGTATGTGACTGGACTTCAGATTAAGTTCACAAGCCCACTCACCCACAACGTGTCTGGGACAGCCAAGGCCTGTGCTCAAACAGTGCTGGCTGTTATCTACTTTGAAGAGACAAAGAGCTTCTTGTGGTGGACGAGTAACTTGATGGTTCTGGGGGGCTCCTTTGCCTACACGTGGGTGAAAGGCGTGGAGATGAGAAAAGTGCAAGAGGATCCTAATGTCAAAAGCAGCGAAAGAAATGAGACTGGTGTGTAGGCAGCTCCTGCACCTCCGTTTCTGTGCCCAGGGGTTTAACCTTTGGTGCTTCTTTCCTCCTGGGGAGAAGAAGAGCAAAGAGCAGGAAAAAAAAAAACTCACCTGCAAAGTGTATGGGGAACTGTGTCAGGAACCAGAGCCAAAGACCCAACTGGATCATGGACTGGATCCATGGGATCTCACCCTTTATTGGAGCTGTGGGGAGCATGTGTTGTAGAGAGCAATCAGGTTTTTTTGTGATAGTAGTTTTTTAAAATGGGTGTTGCTATTGACCTAATCTGGGCAATTTGCATTTCTAGGGGGGGGTGGGAGCTTTGTGTAGTTAGGGATCTAGAATTAACTGAATGAAGGCAGTCTGAAGTTATGAAATCCTGAACCTCCATGTAAGGAAGAGGCAGGTAGCCAGACTGTTGGGGATAAACTCCAGTAAACTGTGCTGCTATAAAAGGATTTGCAGCAGTTGTTCTTCCTGTTGCCCTGAATGTGCAAAGGATGGGAAATTCCCTCCCTTCAGCTTCTGTACAAGCCTCAGCAGCAGCAGCAGTACCTCCACATCTCCTTTCCAAAGAGTCAGTATCATGACCTGCTGAGGTCTCTGCTGTGTTTCTCTCCACCTGGTGTCTTAGTTCAGGAAATCACACTAAGAATCAGGAATTAAATTTCTCCTTCCCTCTGCACCGTGTCCCCCGAGGGACAGCTTGCTCTCTCCAAGTGGCCTTTGTCGGGGAGGAGGGAGCTTGGCCTCTGCCTCTCTGTGGCAGGTAGGAGGGGAAAAGTTACTCCGAAGCACTTGCTTGTGTAGGGTGGAGATCCTGCTTCATAAGGTTCCCTCTGTGTAGGGGGTAGGCTTGTGTTTCAAAACGGGGTTGTTACTAAAGAAGCTTGTTCCAGATCTACTTTGGATCTCCTCTGGTGTTTGCAGTGTCTTTTGGGTTGTTCCTTTTAAACCCCCGCACTCCCCCCTTATGGCCAGTTCGGTGAATCCTTCAACTCAAAAAGTTTTGCTCAGCTGCATCAATCTTGAAATTTGCCCTTGAAACTTGCTGCTGAGCAGTTAGTTCTGCAGAAATTTCTGTCCACTGCCATCTGGTCCCATGCAAGTGCCACCTTTGTGCTGTGATTTCTGATGCCAGGGGTCAGCAGCCACATCTTGTAGCCAGCTGTGATGTTGCACCAGCTTTCTAAACCCTTTTATTAAATATAAAGGGTTACTTGGGTAACGATCTTGGGCAGCTGGGGAGGGACTTTTTATAAGGGCAGGTAGTGATAGAACAAGGGGTGATGGCTTTGAACTGGAAGAGGGGAGGTTTAGATGAGATATTAGGAAGAAGTTCTTCACTGTGATGGTGGTGAGACACTGGAACAGGTTGCCCAAGGAAGTTGTGGATGCTCCTCCCTGGAAGTGTTGAAGGCCAGGTTGGATGAGGCTTTGAGCAACCTGGTCTAGTGGAAGGTGTCCCTGCTGATGGCAGGGGGGTTGGAACTGGATGATCTTTAAGATCCCTTCCAACCCAAACCATTCTATGATTCTATGAGTGCTTCATACCCAGCCCCATGGATTTTGGGTGATGTACCATGATTTGTGCGTGATGGCTGCCCACTGCTACAGAATAACACTCCATTTCTACCCAGAATATGTTCCTAGATAATTTTTTTGGGGGGGTTTCCTCCAGATTTCATAACCACAA
>NW_010302568.1:0-6492 GCF_000700745.2 Antrostomus carolinensis | reverse complement strand
TATATAAAATATATATACACAAAAAGTATTTCCCCCCAAAATGCTTTTCAAATGTGGATGAATCTCACAATTCTATAGCTAAGAAAAAGATTGAAGGTGACAACATGTGCAACATGTAAATGTAGACAATGGCAAGCAAACGGTGAATAACTGCTCCTCAGATCAATACTCCTCAGAACAGATTCCTCCTGTGAGCCTGACCTTGAGGGAGATGCTTGCGTTCAGTTTACTGTGTGTGAGTAGTCCAAGAGGGCAGGTACAGATTTATTTCAGCTGACATTTTTACATTTTATTTCACAGACACTTCTCCTTTTGATAGGGGCCCCAACTGATTCCCAGCTGACTCTCGTGGTATCATCGTTTCAAATGCCACCTAAATATTTCAGCAACAAACGAAACAGCACCTGAATTTTTTCTCGGTACAGAGTTGTTTTCACAAAACAAAATAGTAATTAACACTAATAGTTATCTTCAAGAGGCTGGATCAATTTCCCGGCACTTACTGTAGGAGCTGTGTTCATCTCATTTAGAAAGGATCCCATCTACAGCAGCAGAGTTTTGGCTTTTTAACTGAAGTGGAAGCTGATTTTAGGGTAACTTTTTATTTCCCCTTAAAGTTAATAAAGAATTGACTGTGTCTTAAGGAGCGAAAAATAATCAAGTTTTTATCCTACACATCTGTTTAGAAATCCTAATTTTTTTTTTTGCCTGTAACTATATTGTCTGCCTGGTAGAGTAATATTTTGAAGATGAGATGAGAAAAGTTAACTTATCATAGAAGCACAATTGCATTTGGTTTTTCAGTAAACCTGGATTTTTAAGGTGCGTTTAAGTCATTGAATATTGGAGCCCTCGAGGAGATTGATGGCACGAATGAGTCTGACTTTGCTCTTCTCCCTGAGAAATACTTTAGGGAAAAGACAGAAGAGAGGTGCTCTGAAAACCTGAGTCTTCCTAGCCTGTTGGAAAATAAGTAGACCTTCATTATATTCTCATTACTCCAGCTCTCTGCACAGAAAGGCAAAAAATAAAAGGTCACTAGCTTTTACCATCTGTGCTAAAATGAGATGAAGGTAATAGAGAACTCCAAGATTTATTGCTTAGCAGCTGATTTGAGGCTTCAAGTAAGTAGTAAGACATATAATCCTATCTCAACAACTTCTTACTTTGTAAGGGCATGTTCCATAACCCCACAGAATTTGATTGGAAAAATCAGAACGTCTTTTATCAGGCACTGGATCTGATTTACAGGTTAATTGAAAAAATGAGCCTGAAATACTGACTTCTCAATTTGTTTGATCAATGAAAAAGGATTTAAATTTGTGAACAGATTTAAAAAAAAATATATATCCAAGAGTATAAGAAGAAAATGATATTTGGATATTGTACTGGATGATTTCTGCCCAGGTATGATGTTTAATAAGATGAGAGACTTCCCTCAGTCTGTTTGGAAAACATAAGTTTCATTCAACTGTCAAATGACTGAAGAGAGGAGAATGAAATCTGGGCAAGAGGCTGCTTCAGCGAGCTTGAGAAATTACTTTCTTCTTAATGTAGTTACAGTCAAAACCCAGCAGCATCAGACAGCTCCTCATTTCCCTGACCAACCTGAATATGTAAGTGCCTGGTGATGGCTTAATTGCTCATTAAAACGAAATTTTTGATGAAACTGAACAAAGTTGGAAATGTTTTCAAAGTAAACATAGCACTAAAAAGGAGGCTGGAAAAAAAACAGTTACTTCTGTACTCTGTCTTTACCAAAAGCACCTTCTGACACAACATTCTGCTTTAGGTGTTCCTACTAAACAAGCAAACAAAATCCCAATAAAATGTCAGCAATGTCAGTCTCCTTAAAATAGATATTTGCTCTCTAGCTATCGCCTTGCTTCAGAGACACCTTTCCACTGTTCACGTCAAGCTGGCTCCTGGCAAGGCTTGTATAACTGCTTAATTTGATTCATTAAAGAAGCTGACTTGTGCATTCATTAGTGTCTTTGCATCCTTGATGAGGCTTTCTGATGGCTTTGCAATTTGCTTTGCAGTTTCTCCCTATGCTTTAGAAAACCTGCTCTCCGAACACAATAGCTATCAATCTGGCTATGGTATGAAGGATAGATGGCACTTATAACCACGTACTTTAGAGCATTCAATTGATCACGGTTTGTAGATACAAATATTGGCTCTTTGAAGGTCAGTATTTGGTGCTTTTCTGCGAGACACGGTCAGCTTGCAGTGAGATGGACAGGAAAGGTCAATAGCTAAGCTCGTGGAAAGAAATGAGGTGAAAGAACTTGATTGTGTTAGACACCTGGCAGCTGACTCAGCAAGGCCAATGTGCAATCTTTAAATTAAATACTTTGAAGCTGAATTAACTGTCATATGAGCTTTAATTTTTCTAATCAGGTACTTGTTTTCATCTGACCAAGGGATGGTATTTCTCAGTCAGGATTTCATTAGCAGTGTCTCTTTCACTCCCCATCTCTCCCCACCTCTCTCTCCTTTTCCTGTGAAAGGCAAGGTGTAAAATACTGTGCTTTTAATATAGCTAATTCCAGCATTTCAGAACTTTCCCACTATTTTAGCTTTAACTATCCAAAGCTCATCCTGGTCATGCAAAAGAAGAATCAGCCTTGCACTCCTCGCAGCCCCGTGAGTTGCTCAAAATGACAAGTAAATGAGACAGAATGCCATAAAAATAGTGGGGGTAGTGCAATTTTAAAAGCAAAACTTGAATGAAGTGTAATTGCTATGTGTGACTATCACCATTATCCAACTAAATAAGCACAGCTGTTAGTAAATCTGTGTTTTATTTCTAAGTGGACTTGGCTTCTCAGTGACCATTATCACGAGGAAACAGCTGGATTGTTCATACAAATCTCCGTCATGTTGGTCCAGTTTGCACCACGGAGTATTTTCAATGTTTTGTGGACACAGTTCTGCCTCGAGCACACTGATTATTGAGGTTTTTATTTTTTTTTTTCCCTGCAATGGCTGTGCTTTAGACATAGGCACTGTGAACTGATTTGTTGTTTGAGGCTTTGAACCATCTCTCATTAAAGTCAAGAGCAGCACTCTGCTGCCTTTTGCATCAGGGTATCAGTAAATTGGTATCAGATTCTTTGTGCAGCTAACTTTAACAATGATTCCTTGTCAAAACTGTTCACATTTAAGTGTGTTTAAATTGCTTTCTTGTAGCTGAAATACACCAATTAAGTATTAAACCCTGATAATGTATTAATTGGGGTTTTTGGGTTTGTTTTTTACTTTTTACTTTAATGTCCTTTTTAATTAACTGAAGCCAGAAATGCAGCTTACAACTTTAATATTCTAATCTTTCAAATCATTGCAAGTTTCATCCGAAGCTTACTGAAATCAATAGATAAACTCCTGTAGCTTTCCCAAGAGTGAAGGAGCTGTAATTATAGCTGTAAGGTGAGATTCCACAGTTTGGACAAAAACTTGAATTTTTTTGCTGCTTGATTCCCTACTCTGCACAAAAGATACCGTTTCCTACATGAACAGTAATGAGCAGGGCTCAGTGAGTATTGTGTACCTTTGAATTTTTATTTTTTTTTTAATGGTCTCTACAGTGTTAACAATCACTTGGGAATAAAATTCAGCCTTCGCATACTGGATTCATAGCTTGTTAAATGCAAGTGAACTTTCAGCCTAAATGGTTGCAGCAATTTTGATCTCTGCAGCTCATCCATGTTCTGACGAGCTAACGCTCATCCTCTTGTTAACAACAGATAAGTGTATGAAATTCTTAACAAGTTAATTCCTCAGGCCTCTTTCCTAAAGAAAGTAAGACAAACTTCCAGTCTACACTGCTCAAATGAGAAATTATTGGGTGGCACAGTAAGAGCTCAGCAAATATCATTTAATTCTTATTCATGAACTAGTCTGGCTTTAGTGGAAGGGATATATGCACATGAGACGAAAGAATCTTGTCCTTAATCTGGGACTAGAGGAATCCCTGAAGATCAGCCTGCTGTATATATGTAAAGAAATGGTTGCAGGGTAAACCTGCTCAGTCATCCACATGTTCAGTGAACAATTTTAATGTTCTTGCTTCAATAGAAGATACTTTGATTTTTTATTTTATTTTTTTTTAAGTAAGTCCTTAATGACAGGATAGAAGTTATAATAAAGTAAAAGAATGGAGATTTGGAGAAGGGCAAAAAAAAAAGCCAGTCTATTCTCCCCAAATCAAGCAGGGGATTAACTGCCTCTGAGAAAAAGTAAAAAGCAAAGTTTTGCTCAACACTGGAAGGGTTTTGGTACAGGCAGCACTTACTTTGGAGGAGATATCTCCCTTTGGTCATTTCAGGATCTCCAGATAATTTTTAATACAGATATTTAAGTGAGGAAGAAATTAAATATAATCAGTTACAAAAGCACTAGTGCAGGCATGTTCCCAGGGATTTCTCCCTTGGGATTGACTGGGTTTGACTTCAGTGCCCAACAAAGTGCTGGTTCTGGCTGAGGATTTCCCAGGAATGGGGACATCTCTGAAGAAGAGCTGTCCTCCTCTGCTCTTTCACAGGCACTAAAGTTACCTTGCTGTACCTTTCCAAGAGAAAGGCTTTTTCTCCTCCATCCAGTCTATCTGTTTTCCTCTTTTGTAGGCATTAATTTCTCCGAGATCTTCACTCTTCCATCAGATTTGTTAGACCTGGCCAATGGACTCAAAGGGTATGAGGGAGAGATGGACATGGTGTGGTCCTCAGGACTGAACAAGCCTTGGTTCCCTAACGGAGAGAAAAACTGCTAAAAAGCTGAACCTGTCAGCAGAATTGTAAGCAGAAAATTCAGCCTGTTCTCTGTGAAGCACAGTACTTGAGGTCTGCCTCTTTTATTTTTCCCCCTCTTCCAGCAGCCTGGTATTCACAGTGTACCTCACCAAATGTATAACTGATTTTGATGTGGAATTCACTCCTGTTTTGTAGCCTTGAAAGCTGTATTTGACGAGAAGAGCTTGTTCCCAAAAGAAATTCATGATTATGAACAAAGACCAAGGCAACCCTGTGAGTGTGCAGTGAAGGCAAGATAAAAATAAATAAAAAGTAAGCAAAGCTGGAGGAAAAATAAACGTCCTCTTACAAAGGAAGGTGGGTATAAAGAATGCTGTATACAGAGTGAAATTGCCTTTGCTACATGCTATTAGTTTTTACAAAGCACTTCTCTTTTTTCTTTTTCTTTTTCTTTTTTGGTTTTTACTGGAGAACTCTTCCTTACACAACTCTTGGGTCTTAACTAGGATCCCATCTCTCTAGCTTCTGTTTTTCAACAAAGTAACTGAAATAAATTATGTTATTTTTATGCTTTCTTTTTTTTGTCTATTTTGAATCATTTTTCTATCTGAAGTCCAGGCATTCAGATGTTCTTGGGAGTGCTTTAAAACTGCCAGCAATCAAATCCAGATCTGATTGAAACTAAATAGTTTGGGTCCTATGAAGTTATTTGTCAGTTATTTACTTTCTTCCCAATGTAAGGTTTTCTGCAAGTTTCCTGTTCTAACCCTAAAAAGAGAAATACGACTGTGAGGCCAGAGAATTTGATGTTTGCAGGGTTTTCTTTGAAAGCCTATGCTGTCCCCAAGGTTTGATATTCATTAATTCAGATTAAACAAGTACTGACCCCAAACTTGATCTCTCACTCCTACCAGCCATCCCTTTGTATCTGTGAAGCAATATGCAAACGACAATTAGCAGCTGAGCTGGATGCTTGATTAGATTACGTGGTGTCACAACATTAATCATGGCAATAATCATAGTAATCGTGACTCTTTTCCCCTTGGACTAAAAATTGAAAAAAAAAAGAATCATGTTTATTTGGGTATGAAAAAAAAACCCCAATATTCTGCCGTTGTTTTACTCTAATCTCCTTTTTGAATCTGAAAGGCAAGAAATCTCTGTAGACAACTTAATTTCCTACGTTTTCCAGCTTAATACCTGTTCTGGATAAATTTGTGGTAAGTAATTGACTATTCAAGTGCTTGCCTAAACTGACAGAAATGTTTTAAGAGGTACTTTTTCTAAAAACTCAAGCCCTAATTCTTTTTCCGCTGGGAGCTTTGCTATTCATTAAGGAGCAAGGTCAGATTATAGGGAGAAAACAATGAGCTTGTTTCCAGTCTCAGGTGCAGGAAATACTGCTCTCTGCAGTAGATGGGTGAGTGTTTGTCTTATCATTTCTACTGGAAAATATTTTTCTCACTAGAAAATGGACTTTATTCAAACCAATTTACATATCTTACTGTAATAATCTTGGTATATTGGCTCATCCTCAAGTTTAAGTCAATCTGCAAAATACCTTGTTATGGAATAATTTGCATGTGTAATTTTCCAGACCAAATCCTGCAAAGATTTGAGATGTTAGTCACACTGAATCAGTTTTACGTATTCAGGTTTACATATGCTTTTTCTAAAACTAAATTTCAAATGCAGAGTTATTTACAAGGTCAAAACTTGTCTTTTTTTTTTTTTTTTT
>NW_010302567.1:0-18606 GCF_000700745.2 Antrostomus carolinensis | reverse complement strand
TTCTTCTTCTTCTTCCCTCCTCTATTGGAAAATATTTAATAAGATTTACACTTAAGACGGCAACTTTGCGATGACGGCAAGGTTTTGAGCTTAAAAGAAAACCAAACGGACTAAAATCCATGCAAAGAGACTCAGAAATGGTGATTGTAGTATTTAAAATGTTGTTTTGAAATGTAATTTAACTCCAGTCTGGTCAGATCCACAGGCTGATACTCTAATCCCAAGTGAAGCTTCTCGTTGATTTAAGAAGCTTCTGTTGGACTGTTTTCTGGACATGGAAGAAAAAAAAGAAAGTGGATAGCTTTTTCTTTCAAGAGTTGAAAGCAGCACTCGTTTGAGGTTTTAAGAAGATTTGGAGAACGGGGATTGATCTGCTAACATCAGAGAAGAAATCTGGTGGCAAATATCAAAACCTCATAGAATATTTTACCACTCAGAGATATTAGTGACTTATACCTTTCTGGGCTCACAAACCCACTCATTGCTTATTCATATTTTTTTAGTTGCAAAAAAAAGTAATGCCTGACTTTGACCATGAGAAGTGTAGGATTAGAAATAAAATTCCACTTTCCTCTTTAAAGTCTCACTGAGAAGAAGCTTGGACAAGTAAGGAGGCTGCTTCATCATAACCCCTTGAAATGTGCTGAGCCTCAGCTACCTGTAATACAACCTGATAATTACATGTAAAGACTTGGGTATCAAACACCTGACCCGACCTTGTTGTCACCTAGTAAATGTCAGCATGTAACAGAATTTTCTTAGAGTGGTCACAGTGCATTTTCACCACAAGCCCAGGTAAGGGGAGAGAAACAGGGGAAAGAATGGAATCACTGTCAATGAGAGAGAGGGTTTGAGTGTCACTTCTCCCACTGAAAACTCTTTGAGGGAACAGACCTGAAACTCAAAAGCTTTTGAAAGGGCTGTTTGGAGGAAAAAACACTTCTATTTGTTAGATCAGATGAACGTGAAGCCCTATATCTAACTCTGCAGATGTGTCCAAGTTGTGGTTTTGCTGGGAAGGGGTGAGTGGGACAGAAAAAGATGACAAAAAAGCAGAGATTTTTCTTTTTTCCATTGCTTCACCTAATTATTATCTGAGCTCTAGTAGTATATTAAGAGGAGTATTTTGTGCATATGTCGTCTCAAAGGATCCCAAGCAATATACCGTAGACTTTACACCTATAGGAAGTGATTTACCCGCTGTGGAAACGCAGTTACCTTTGGAGTGAAAAGCAGCAACTGTTTGAGGTCAAACTGCCACAGTACCTGATGGTTCAGCATTGGACATTTCAGTGTCGTGTGGAAATCGTAGAGGGGAATTTAGAGAAGCAGGAAGTCCTTTCACAACTGAGGAGGAATGTGGCAGGTAACACCCTTGCCCCAAGCAATGAATGAGCCTACAAAAGTCTTCAGTTACAACACCCTGCAACCGCTAGAAACTCCTGATGCCCTTTTCTCCTACTGAATTGCAAAAATCTCTTCTGTAGCATTCATATTTTCCTTAGAGGCTTTTTGTCTAAGTTCTGTCTGGAGTCAAATCTTCCGCAACTTGTGAGAGCTGTCAAGATCAGAGCCCCAGGTGGTACAGCTGCAGGCCATGTTTAATAGTTAATGCTGAACAATGTTATGATATTTGTATCCTATTAATCACAGGCTATTGAAAATTTGTGAATTGTTTTTTAAATACACTGTTGAAGATGGGATGAAGTCTCAAGATGGACCTGCTGATGCTTACCCTACATTTTGCATCTCTGGAGAATATTTGGTTGTAAACTTGAATCATCAAATGTCCCAAGCAAATGTTCTTCAGTTATTCAGCTCTGCTTGATGGGATTATAATTTGAAGTCTGCTGTAATTTTAGTGTCGCTTAGGAAAATATATTGTGCGTGCAACATAGAATGAACACTATGGATGCCAGACTGACTTTTCATTTAGGTGTGTATGCATGATTCCTCTCGATTCAGCTGAAGCTGATTGTGCATCTGAGACCACCATTGACCACAAAATGCTTCCTTCTCAGTTGGTCCTCTGTTCTACCTTCCAAGGTGTAAAGAGAAACTTTATTTTTACACTGAACTTCTGCTTTCAGAGCAACTTGTTCTTGCTGGGCTGATAATGCCATAAAGGGTGTTTGGAAAGCTTCCTTTTCTGTTCTTCCTATTGTGGTAATAAAGATTAGAAGTAAGTAGTTCATCAATGGATATGCCATGTGAGCCTTGCTAAGTTAAGCAGAAGCAGAAGAAATGGGCAATCCTATCACTGAAGGACTGCTGGAAAAACAAAGCTGCTTTATTAGAGTACTGACTGGGTGGTGTCTAATGTCTGGTGCCTGTGCTGGTCAGTCTGGGAAAGTGTCAGTACTGAGGCAATGCAGAGTGTCAAATTTTGGTGGTGGTAAAGGTCTGCAGAGGACAGGGGCACAGACAGGCAGCGTGCTTAGAAGGAGACATGCAACAGGACAGATTGAAAGCTGCTTTGGGCTAGGAATGAACACTTTTTGTGCCGATGGAATTGCATCATCTGAGAAGAAAGGTGACGGGAAGATACTCTTCCTTTCATGTGCATCAGCTGAATTGGCCACTTGGTAATTTATAGCCTCTATTGCAATATCCATTTTCCCCCTTTCCTTTCTAGAAGCCAGGGCCTGCTTTCCAATAAGTGGTTCAGCACTGGAAAATGTGGATGGTCCAGGTGCTATGCTAATCAGATAGATGTTATTTTGGGGCGGGTGGGTAGGTGCAGGCTGTCATTCAAAGGAACATGTGTGTATGGATGGCAGGAACTGGCTGGCCGTGAGTAGTTGCACCTGCATGTCTGGGAGATCAATATGATTGTAAATGCTCCTCTGGTCCTGTGTTAACAAGAGTCCCTGTCTCTCTCCCTTAATAACCATGGGAGTGCACATCCAGAATAAGAGTTATCCCATAGTTAGAGAAACAGAACCAATAACTTGGAGGAAAAAGAAGATGCCATTACCTTTATTTTACAAATAAAGAGCAGAAGTAAAGATCAGAAAAACGGCCACCCTAGGAGAGCCAAGACAGAATCACAGATTCTTTAGTCAAGAGATTCCCTTCTTCTCTGAGCTGTATTTATGTTTTGTTATAGACTTTTGTGCCTCTGATTTGTCACCAACCCTAGTCTTAACTCTTACTGTTTTTTCACCATATTTTTAGTCTTTTTTTCCCACTATTCCTTTCTTTTTCTCCCCATGGCTATTTCTTTTATGTAGCCCCAGGGAGGTCCATGTCGGTAGCAGGCTTGGAAATCAATTTTAAACATGACTTCCCATTCATACCTGACATCAGTTTATTTATTTATTCATTTTTTGTAGATCTGATTTTTTTTCCAGTTAAGAACTGTGTAAACAGCCCTAATGAGCGTTGAGGGCTCTCATTTGCTTAGAGATATTAAAACAAGCTGTGAAGTCTCCAAGTGCATGGGGCGGAAGGTATAAAACATGCCTCACCTAGAACTGGTCAAATAATTCATTTCAAGTCCTTTAGCTGATGTAACAAGGGCTTTCGTGCTTTTTGTTTTGTTTTGTTTTGCTTTAATGATTGTATTTAAGTGTTAATTTTTGTAAGCAAAGTTGGGTCTACAAGTTGTTCAAGAGCTGGTAATTTTGGAACATTTGCAATTTATAAGCTCTCCTGTGTGATTGATCAACTAAGTCATACTGTGTTGCCTTTTTTCCACTGGATGATATTTTGCCCATCTGCATATAAGCCACAAATAATCTTAATGATATGACAAATACGTTTTGTTTCAGTGTCAATGATAACAAATGCCTCTCTCTTATTAGGATTTCCACAAAAATTCACCAGCGCTGGGATCTGTGGTGTTTTTACCGCTTGCGCAAAGAGGCTTGCAAGTGTCACCCACCTGAGTGTTTACTGCTAAGGAAAGAGAGGGGCTGTTTCTGTCAGGAAAGCAAATTCACGAATGTAGCAGCACACACAGCACATGTTTTGGAAGCTCTTTTGTTTTGCATGAGACTCATTTCTTTTTCTCTTGCTGGCCTGTTTGCTGCACAGTGGACATTGCACGTGGATTGTTTCTAATGACATCATGATCTGCTAATCCATACAGTTGCCCCACGGATCAAATGCTTTCTGAGTATATAAGGTGGGATTATTTAATATAAAAGAATATAGGGAAAACATAATTGAGCTGTGTTTTCCAAGTGAGATTTCTGTCTCCCTCCCACAGAGAATGACTCTCTGTTCCACTTCCCCTGTATTATCTTACCTACGTGGCTCCTTGGGAACTGCACGGCTGAGCAAGGATGCTTTGCTGCTCGAACAAAGCCTGGCATTGTCCAAGGGGCAGGCACACAAGTCTGGATCTCTCTCCTGGAAGAGAGCGGAGTGACCCTCAACCTGAGCTCCTCCAAGAGCAAAATGCAGCAACTGCTTCTTTGACCTAGGGTTTGTTCAGCAGCACCTTTTGAAAGATGTTAACCTCCAGCCACTGCTAGCACTGTCACACGTGAAAACAGAGGTTGAACAAAAAATACAGAGCAGAGCTCCTGTTGGCTGCATGGAAAAAAATGGGAATAAAATTGGTTTGTATGTTTTAACTTTTGGAAGAGCTCAGCCCATGGGTGCTGGAGGAATTCTTTCTGTGTAGCCCTGGCTGACTGTGCTCAGCATAACCCTGAAATGTAACAAATGCTGACCTTGCCCGTAAATGCAATACATTGTTTTTAAACATTAGTTTCCTATTCCTGACAGATAAGATGAAAAGTTAACAATGCGTTAAGGCTGTAAAATGTTGGCCAGAGTTTAGATTTCACCTCTGTTTAACTTTTTGTCAACAGATTGGCATTTTCCTTCCCATTCAGAACAGTTGGGTTTTGCTTTCAGCACTGAGTAATAGCTCTTAGATGCTCTCTCACGCAGAGATTTGAGTTCAATATTAAAGCATTGATAACACTCTCATTATCAGAAAGACATGGCCTATGGGCTCAGAGGGAATCTAAAACAGCTCTTTCAGCGCAATAAAAGAATAGTTCTACATTATGTGACATGAAGTTCCCAGATATATTACTTAACCAGATCACGGCATGCTAGTAGATTCAGACACATGCAGGCCTGCTAAGTCTTTCTGAAATTATTTCCTTTCAAGAAAACAGTGCCCCAGTGCAAGATATCTTCGCTAACACACTGGGTATAAATTACTGCTCCTGCAAGTTAAACAGCGTAGCCAATACTCCCTGGGAGAGGCCTTTTTCAGCAGGGTGACAGAATCGTGCCGCTGGGACTTAAAGAGTTAACGATGTTAGCTGGGGGCTATGTTTCAGTCGCTGTACTTTGTGCTGTGCTGGAGTTAAACGCTGTTGAAACTAAGTTAAGGGCAGTGCTGAATATCAGTATATCCACTGAGCCAAGGAGATCCATTTATTTTTAATTGAATTAAATTGCTCACAAAATGAAAGTCACATACTTTCATTAATATTTAATTACTTACAGTGTTAAACAATGATCACAAAGAAAACTTTCCTGGTGTCTTTTCCCTCTCTGCATTTTTCTGTTTGTTGCATGAGTTGGTCTTCTTGGACTTCCTGTGATTTGAATGGTAAAGGCTACTAGAGCTGAATGCTGTGGATGTTTTTGGTATGCTGGGGAACAAACTTGAGCTTTGATGCTGAAGCTACTGCGGAGCTAACTGGAGGAAAGAAGAGTGGGGGGTTTACAGCCAGACCAGAGAAAATGTCTCTTTCTTCACAAAAAAGGGGGCTCACCTTAATGCTAGCCTGAAAGTCATCCACAGAAACATCAGTGTCTCAGCTGGGGCAGACAAATGCTGCCATGCCTACTGCCACTACTCCTTATTATTTCAGTGAGCTCTCTGGTTGGTCAGGGTAAAAGAAATTGATTTTCCTTTCAATTCAAAACCAAAATTTAAGCATAATTTTGAAATCTGTAAAATTAAAACCAGGCTCTGCTTGCACATTGTCAAGGAACTGAGTTGCTGAGGGAGTCAGTTATGCCTAAAATGGGCGTTGCAACTCTAATCGCATACCATGAACGTGGCCCATCATTTTCCTCAGTGAGGTGAACTACATGTATATATATATATATTCTTCCACCTACTTGTATTAAACCCAGCCAAACTTATGTAAAAAGCTGGGCTATCAGCTTTGGTGATTTCAGCCATGCATGGTGTAGACGTGGCCAAATTAGGAAACTCCTCCATATGTTTCCTCTCTTACACAGCAAGCAAATACGAAATAATACTATAGACACTGAAGGTTAACGACATTAACTTTTGTGTATAATGTTCTTTTTAACATAATCCAGTTCAGACAGAAATTAACCTAGTCCCACAGCCCAAGAGACTAGAGCTCCAGAGGCATGACTGGCCTAGTGGCTTGTAGTGGAGCTAGGCTGGTTTATCTCAGTTTAGCTTTTGGCAGTATTGGATGGATTGAACTAAAGCCATAACTTTGGAAATGAAGTATGTATTTTATATGCTACTCTCAGTCAAGACCAATCCCTCTATATTTCATAGCATATCCTCATACCATTCATAGAAAAGGTAATGCTACTAAACCAAAGCAATTAACTATAGAAAGAAACTTCTAAGTGAAGATGATGTGGTATTTTCTACTCAGACACTGTCTGTAGCTTCATAGAATCATAGAATGTTGTGAGTTGGAAGGGACCCACAGAGATCATCGAGTCCAACTCTTGCCCTAGCATAGGACAAGATTCAGACCATGTGTCTGAGGGTGTTGTCCAAATGCTTTTTTAATATTGTCAGGCTTGGTGCCATGACCACTTACCTCCCTGGGGAGCCTGTTCCAGTGCTCCATCACCCTCTGGGTGAAGAACCTTTTCCTAATGTCCAATCTAAACTTGCTCTGGCACATCTTCCTGACATTTCCCGTGGTCCTATCATTGGTCACCAGAGAGAAGAAATCGGGACCTGCCCCTCCTCTTCCCCTTGTGGGGAAGTTATAGACCAAGACGAGATCTCCTCTCAGTCTCCTCCAGGCTGAATACACCAAGCAACTTCAGCCTCTCCTCATACGGCTTCCCCTCTAAGCCCTTCACCAATTTAGTGGCCTCCTCTGGACACTCTCCAGTAGCTTTAGATCCTCTTTATACTGTGGTGCCCAAAACTGCACCCAGTACTCAAGGTGAGGCCGCACCAGTGCAGAGTAGAGCGGGACAATCACTTCCCTTGACCGACTTGCAATGTTGCTTGAATGTTGAATGTTGCTAAAGAAATTGCTTGGCTCCTCATTGCCATGCTGACTATGTCTGCTTGATTCAGAAAGCACTTATTACAGTAGGAAATGCCAGACCTGCCATTTCAGTACCACACGTGGACTATGAATGTAGGCAGTGCATGTCTTTTGTTAAGGCTTAGGTCCATCTTCATTCTGACTCCCTTTCCAGGTAGCTCCAGGTGCTCAGGTCTTTCTAAGGTGTAAGCTTTCCCTGTCTCAGAGGAAGAAAATGGTAAATCCTTAGGGCTCCCATTGGAAAATGAAGAAATCATCAAGAGAAGGAAAAATGTCAATAAGACACTTCAAGCAGCACATTTCCAGGCGATCATGCTACTTTTAGAGTGTTAAAGTCAGTTGGCCTTTGGACAAATGCCTCGTCATAACACCACCCGAGGTGTGTGATAATCGCCAAGAAATGCTCTACCTGTCATGTCTTATTGCTTAAATATTTATGCTTATGACATTTGATTCCTACACTCTATATGTCATCAGAATGTTTCACTCACAGTAGATATGTCATCACCCACCAGGAACAGCTGACACTAAGGATTAGAACACTTTCAAATTAAAAATCCCTAAACAAAGAAATGACATGCTAGTAATTGTCTCGGGTAGTATAAATCAAATATACGATGATATGAACTAATAGATTTATTACATTAAGCTGACCCAGCCATTTAATTTGATGATTCCTGCACCTCGCTTAACTCTGTGAGGAAAGCAGAGAAAGAATAGGACTTGTATTAATGGTACTTCTTATTTTGATGAAGGTCATGGTGTATTTCCTCCCTGTGGAGTCAATATGGAAGAGTACGTGTTCTGTGGCAGAAATTGCTAGAGAGAACCATATACGCAAAGTTAAATCCTCCTGGCAAGTAGGACCTGCTTTGAAGGATCATTTAAAAATGTTCCCAGTTCTTCCAGTACAATGTTGGGTGGCCCTCAATAGGAGATCAGCTTCTAATAGGCAACAGATTTCCAGCTACTTCATACAGGACAAAACCAAACTTCCCTGGTAGAGGAGCTGGTGCTTCTGCCCCTAGCCCACCTTTCCCTGCTGTGGGCCAGGTGGAGGAGTCAGGTGGTGGACTCTGGGTCTCTTTAGCTTAGAGAAGAGGAGACTGAGGGGAGACCTCATTAATGTTTATAAATATGTAAAGGCCAAATGTCAGGAGGATGGAGCCAGGCTCTTCTCAGTGATGCCCAATGAGAGGACAAGGGGCAATGGGTATAAACTGGAACACAGGAGGTTCTGCTTAAATTTCAGAAGAAATTTCTTTACAGTGAGGGTGACAGAGCCCTGGAACAGGCTGCCCAGGGAGGTTGTGGAGTCTCCTTCTCTGGAGACATTCAAAACCCGCCTGGACGCCTTCCTGTGTGATCTCATTTAGGTTCCTGCTCTGGCAGGGGCATTGGACTGGATGATCTTCGAGGTCCCTTCCAATACCTAACATTCTGTGATTCTGTGATTCTGTGAGATGCCCACCCTCCTGGCCTCCAACTGTGCCCCGGGCAGCAATCCTGCCTCCAGGTGGTGTCTAGAAACCCTCGGCTGGACAGAGGTGCAGCATAGATGCTCAGCTTTCATCACCGCTCTAGCAGCTGCTTTTGGTCTCTGCTGAGGCAACCATGGTGGGATGGGCACAGCCATTCCACAACTTCGGTATGGATCCATGGGATGCCAGCTGGATCATCCTAGTGCTAGATGTTTTTAATGGGATTTAAAAGCTGTAATGCTGATATTTTCTAATAAGCCACAGTATATGAATGCTGTTGCCCTTCACTGAATAGAGTCCAAGCTGGTCAGTTTATGTGTTTGAAGGCAGGGCTACTGCCAGCGTCAGGAGGCTCTCTGTAGGCCAAGTGTCCATAAAAAGTAAGGTCTCACCTCTCTCGTTAGTCACCAGGGTGTGCACTGTAATCACAACAACTAATTTCCTAGTTGTACCCAGACATATTTGGTTAGGATCTTTTTCTCTCTAGCAGCCGTCAGTACTGAATCTAAATAATGAGATGGACGCAAGCAGGACAAAAGTGTAAGCTCGTGCTACATGTGAAAACACACAGAAATAATGAGATGGACGCAAGCAGGACAAAAGCTCGTGCTACATGTGAAAACACACAAATTGGAGCACATACATGAATGAGGTGGAGTGAAGATGTGTAATTTCCATCCGACTCCCCTCCCATACCTAGTCCAGTTAAAATAAAAATTATTAGTCAAAACATCAGTTCTTAGTAAAAGATAAAACCAAATAGGCCCAATATTTTGCCGCTTTAAGAATGTTAATGGCTATAGACCCATTTCTAGCATTATTCAAGCAAAATTCCCGTCTCAGAGCTGTGTGGTAGAACTTGGCCTGAGACAATGTGCTCTGACTATGTACGTATAATGCCCTCCTTAAAAATGGAGCAATCCAGAACATTGCATTTGCTCTATGGCCCCAAGTGAAGGATTCTTCCTTTTGTGTCAGAGTAGCATGTATCAGCACTTTCACTCGTGGGTTCTGTACATCTCCCTCGAACCAGCCCAAATAAAGCAAGCACCATGTGATCTGTCCTGGCACTGGCTCAGCAGGGTGGCATTGAACAGCTATATATATCTGGCACAACGTGGCTTACACACTGCGTGTGGATCTGAGCGTACGGGACGGCTCACCCGGAGCGTCCCTGCACACCCACAAAAGACAGCCAGTTTTCCACAGCCACTAGCAATAGCAGGAGCAATTGCCTTCCATATCTGCTGCAGTGCACGTGTCACTCCCGCTTATAAAGTTATCAAATGTTATGCCCTTCTCTTTAATAAAGGGGTTATCTGAGGGGAGGGAGGGGACGTTGTTTTGGCTGGAATTTCACAAGGCACAGGTGGTACAACCAGCTGCAAGATCTTTAGTTCTTGTTGGCTGTACACCAGCTCTTGGTCTTTTCATAGTTCTTTCACTGGTAGTGAAGGAGGAGGAGTGGCAGGAAGGGACAGTGGGCCCTTGATGATGTTGTTCAGCATCAGCAGCTGTCTCAGGTTGGCATTAGGCTCTGGAACAGTTCCTCAGGAGGTGTTTATGCTGAACCTTTCCCTGGTGACACTGGACGCAATAGCAGAAATGGTATTGCAGCGAAATGTTTATTGAAAAGAATTCATGCAAAAGTCTGCCCCATTTCTGAATTTCCCTGTGCAAACCCATCTTTTACGTTGTAAGCTGCCTGGGGTTGTACAACAAATAAACAAAAGGTATCTTTCCATAGAAAAGGATAGATTCTTCCACCATTGCTTCCCCTGAGTGCTGCAGCATAAACTGTTGAAATGCACACAGCACCCAAGCATATGCCTCTAATTAACCAATTATTTCTGAGGCTGCTGTGAGTGGAAATGACTTGAGATAAGGAGCCAGATCTTGGGCTTACACGAGATGGTCTGCTCCTGAGAGAAAAAAGGCAAAACCCAAATAATGTCAGGATGTGGAATTAGAAATAAAACTTTCACAAGCAGGGAAAACAGTCTGGGAAGAAAAAGAGTTTGGGGGAGAACTAAGAGGAAGCTGGTAGTAGAAAGCTGGGGGTTTCCTGAATGGTTCAAAAATTTTATGGAGAGTTAAGACTAACAACGTGAATGGGAACAACACTGGGACTATTTTTTTCAGACTGCTATATTCTACCCTACTTCATCTCTCAAATGCCTGTGGAGATCACAGAGCTTGACTTTGATGGCAGAGTATCCTGAGAAGTTGCTTGTATTGGTAGCCCTGTTTGATTTCTCACTCTGTTAGTGTGTACATGTGTACGCTCTCAGAGGGCTCCTAGGAAAAGTTCCTTTGAACTTCCGTAACACTTTTTGACCATAGAAGTGTGAATTGTAAGGGACCTCTGGAGGTCATCTAGTTCACCCTCCTGCTCAGTGCACAGCTATTACTAACGGGGCAGATAATGTCAGCTCTGTTTTTTTTCCTCAATGAGTCTTGAAATCATCCACAGACAGAGATATCAGCTCTTGGGTAACTCACTCCTGCGCTACTCCTCTAGTGAGTAAGTTTTCCCTAATGTCTATTCTGAATCTCCTGAGCCAGAGCTCACAGTTATTGCTCCTTGTTTTCCTGCTTGCCACTACCAAGAGCAGCAGCTCCATTGTCTTTGTGACCACCCTTCAAACATTGACTAGAGACCTCCCTTCCCAGCCTCCCCTTACCTTCTTAAATAAGCCAAATTGCTTCAATCTTTTCTCAACATTCTTGTGCTTTAGCCCTAATGATCTTGGTAGCCTTCTGCTTGGAGCTCTACAGTTTCTCAACATCCTCTTTGACTTGCAGGGTTTCAAAACCAGAGGTAGCATTCCAGATGGAGCTGAACAGAGAGGAATGAAAACTTCCTTTGGTCTGCTGGTTATGCTCCTCTTAACATAGCCTGGTACGAGTTTTGCTTTATTCTCCCTTGGCAAGGGCTAGCTCCCAACTGGACAATACTTTGACTGGTGATATGTGGCCTTCTTGTCATGGCCACACTGGAGGAGACCACCAGAACAGACAATGAACAGATTTGGGGAAGGCAGTTTAGAATATCTCAGTCTGATTTTCTGAAGTGAGGGAGGTGCCTGGGTAAGTTGTACCGTGAACAAGCAAAATGTGAGTGTCTGGTGACAAAGTGGAATGTGCCCAAGTCACCTAGACACTTCAGAAAATGTTGCCACAGGTTTGTCTGTCAGCTTCTTTTTTCTCCGCTCGTGTGCATAGTGTATTGTAGAAAGTAGCATAAGAGCATTTATTCAAATCCAGCAAAAATCAAGCTCCCCTTTCTCCACTAAGCCAGGTTTAGATTTGTATCCTGCAAGCTGAAACAAAAAGCCTTGCTTCTCCACATAAAAAAAGCCTGTCTCTGGGAACATTTAATATACAGAACATGTGAATAAAAAGAGGGGATGTAACATTTGTGAGATCCAGAAGCTTGTGACAGCCACTCGGAGAATGAAACACATGTATTATGACAAAATCACAAACTGCTGGCTTGGCAGATTCCCTGGGAACAGGCGGGGAAGGTGATAGCTGCTCGAAAGTCAGAGAAAGGATCAATATTGAATAAATCAAAACAAATATGTGATAGGTTTTGAGAATGATATAAAAATTAAATACCAGGGAATTTGAGGCATAAGAATATCCAATTACTGGGCTCGTGCTACAGTCACTGTCATACTGAAAAAAGGGGGAGGGCAGAATGAAATTACTGAAGGGGTAATAGCTGGTAATAGTCTTAACATTTACACAGACAGCCTGTCTCAATATCCTTAGTGCAGGAAGATGTGGGTGGAGAAGTTGAGGCATGGACCACAGGGCTCTTATGCCTCTTGGTCCTCCACTGGAGCTGACTGCCTGTCCTCCTTTCCATCTCCTGTTCGTGCCTCTCCCAGCATTTCACTCATGCTTGATTCGAGCCTGAATTTGAGTTTGTTGATGGTGTTGCAGTGCTCAGCAAAGGAAATAGACACTTAGTCACAGAGGGATGGGCTTCTTTGTGGAGAGAATATTCAAACTTAACCCAATGCAAGAGGAGTAAGGCCTCTGATACTGGTCGAAAACTGGGATTTTCTTGCTTAGCAGCACTTTCTGTTTAAAAACACCTTTTTACTGTGCTTTTTTCTCCCCAATCTGCCTGCTTGCATTAATTTTGTGCATTCTCAGGTGTTTTCCTTGTCTTTTGTAAATTTTGTTTCCCTTTCACTTTAAATTAAAGCACTGAGATAGAAGGAGTCATTACCACAAACTTAGTGGTATATGGACTTTGGGCTGGCTATCCACATGGAGGGAATTTCACCCTAGGAAGTTTTCCACTGGAGACAGGCTAAGCTTCCAGGGATGAATTTCCTGGAACAAACAGCCTCTTCTTTCCTTGTCCTGAAGTCAGTTCAGGACGCTGGAGACAATACCTGTGGCAATATTTGCTGGCATTTCTTGTTTGCCTCATAACTCGTTTTAGTGAGCTAGCTGCCATATAACCATAGATAAAAGAGAGCATTGCTGTTCCAGGGAGTCTCAAGTTGCAATTCTGTACCTACATCTCCTGTCACCTTTCAATGCTGTGACTTATTTACATGAGAAATGTGTGATCATAAGACTGAGATTTTAGAAAATATTATTTGTAATAAAGAAATGAATCCCATATCTTTCCAAACTTTCTTCACTGACATTTTTCTTCTTCTTAATTTTTTGCCTTGGAAACAAGACATGCTGAGTGGTATATGTTGATTTATGTTCCTTTAATACAAGAAATATCAGCCGACCCAGTAGAATGTATGGATTTTCTTTTGCCCTTAACTGAGCGCATAATATGTTAGCAAAATGAACATGTACCATCCTCAACCTACTGAATTTCTCTCATATTTTTCAAATAACTTTACCTTGCTCTTTCTGTAGTTCACTGAAATAGGACGTTTCCTTAGTTTATTTGTAAGGCTATTCATACTATCACATTACTGTGAATTCTACAGATAAAGATGGCGAGAAAGTGAAGGAATTGAAGGAATGGATGCAAGAGTGATGTTTATGAAGCACACTGAGATAGCTTTTGATGGAAGGTGCTGTAAAAGTGCAAAGCTCTATTATTATTGTTATTATTACTTTATTACAGGTGGTTACCACACAGATCTATGACTGGATGAATTAAATAAAAGCAAGGACTGATTTCAGCTGTTTCTTACTTAATCCTATAAACAGTCAATTGATCTCCTAATATATATTGCTGCTGCTCCTGGCCAGGAAGTCATGGGAGGAGATAAGGTATTATTGGTTTTATCTGCTGTGTGTCTTACATAGAGGGCAAATCCAGTTTCTCTTTTATGTGGAAAAATCTTGACATTTAGCTGGGGTCCTCTGAACTCGAAGCCTGGATTTTGCATTGGAATGCATCAATATGCAGAAATTTGGAGCTCGGATATAGAAAAAAAGTGGCGTTCTAGCTTAACTCTGAGTCAGCAGGGAATTGCCCTTTGTTTTCAAGTGGAATCCACTTAAGTATTTTTCCAGGTGGGGAAAACAGTGTGTGACTAATATGGACCTTGTTTTCTGTGCTAAAATGCTGTGTGGGGTAGCTCTGATTGCTGCAGATCTTGGAGGCAGGTACATGAGCAATGGCTTATAAAATTAACCTGCTGCTACTATAAGCAGACTGAAGCCTCACTTGATAAAATTGCTATAACACTACTAATGTCAGAGTCTCTTCTGCTGACCTTAGTCTCTCAGTCCGGAGCACCAAAAATATCACAAGCCATACCCCAACACCTCCAGCAGTAGCAAGATAAACCCCACAACTGACAGCACTGCAAGTCACATCAGCTGAGGGTCCGATTTAAAAGTACTACAAGACCTGTGGTTATCTGCTAGTGATATGGACATTTTCTCTAATTTGTCTTTCTCCAGGCAGCTGGAGTGTGATATCACCACTCTTTGTCCTCTCTAGTTTAGAGCTGGTAACAGCTGTTTACCCGGCGACTCCCCATTTCTTCAGGTGCAGAAAACCCTCTAGATTTGTACACATCTAGAGATGTGCTGCTCCTCAATGCAACCCTTTGCCCTTAGGCCTATTTCTCCACTGACTCTTAAAATAAACTGTTGCACTACACTGGTGTAAATTCACTTTTAGTCTGGGTTTGCATGCCTGTGTCTCACAGGGATGGAGGGCTACATCCTCAGAGGAAAGCAGCCGAGAGCATCTCAGTACAGCCTGCTGCAGTTAACAAAACCAAGCAGTTGTTAAATAGTAAGAGACTCAATCAATAAGGGGATAGCAGTGCTTCAGCATTGTTTTTTTTAAGATTGAAAATAAATTTTAGCTAGTTAAAAGTCAAGCAAAAAACAAATAAAACAGAAAAAGTCTTGCAGATTTAGTGGGTGTTCCTGGCCTACATGGCCCCAACTCTCTATCCATGGAGGAGGGCTGCTCTGTGTGCTCAGCCTGCTGAGCTCTCTGCTCCACGTCTTGGAGAGCCAGGCTGCAGTGCCTGCTGAACCTCCCTCTTCTCCTCCTCCTCTTCTTCCACCTCCTTCTGCATTCCCCTAAGGGCATGAGCCCCACTGTGGCCAGCAAGGACCGGCAGGAGAAGGCACCCTTCTGCAAGCAGAGGATGTTTGGGATTGCAGCCCAAAATCCTGTGCTCTCCTGGGCCCGTTGTGGGATGGTGCAGGTTTTAGGGGTGTGGAAGGGGGAGATTTGGCCCCTTCTTCATGGTTCAGCCAGTGGCGTTTATGGGATCCTGCAGGAACCTGAAAGATGGGTCCAAAAGGCTGGGGGGAGGAGGCCAGGGTTTGCTTCTGTGCTTTGCAGGAGTCGATCCAGGTGAGTCAACCAATTTTGTGTTTTCTTGCAGAATTTGGTTGCTGAATGCATCTTTATTAGCGTGCTAAGGCCTTTGCAATGCAGAACCAAAGCTTGGGATGGAGGTCAGAGGTGTACCCCTGAATTCCATACACCTGACTGTGAGTAAGGCATACCAGATCAGAATGCTGTCCTCTTCTTTTCCTGAGCCCTCTATGTGTCACCTACATTTTGAGGTGTATAAAAATACCCATACCCTAACTTCCTTTCACATCCCTTTCAAAACAAACCCATTTGAATCAGACCATTGCAACAACAAAATCCCAACCAGCAGCAACAGAAATGGATAAAAAAACCCGACCAAACATCCCCTCCACCTCCAAACCGCTATCTTTTGCCATGAACTAATCCAGCAGCTTCACTTGATTTCATTTTTGGTAATAACAACAACAAAAATTTGCATCTGGGCTGACAATGTGTATAGTGAGTGTTAGCCCAGTGTGATTTGAAATTGGCAAGTTTTCGCAACCCTCTGGAAAACCAGGATTTACAAGGGAAATGCTGACAAACACTTAACTACAGTAGCACTTGCTCTATACTATATAACACATAAAACAGTGAAATGGAACATAAGTCTCTCCTAATTATTGAAAATATTTTGGGGCTGCCTTGTGCTAAAACACTCATTTTCATCTTGCATTTCAAATAATTTTTTGCTCTCTCAAAGCAAATTTGTTCTAAGCCACCTATCTTTAAAAAATGCGGCTAATTACAGTCGAAAAAGCAGCGTGCTGCATGTGATTTTTGGAATGCTATGTATAATAAGAAAAATTTCAAGGCTGTGTGGACTTGCATGACACCATATTATTGCATGAGCAAAAAACCAGTACTGAATGGTAATAACCATTTGTCAGAGGCAGCATGGAGTACTATATTATAACCCTTGTGTGTCTGTGTGTGTGTGTGTGTATTTGTGTGTATCCTATATAAAGCAATCAGACACCTTCCAATTTCAAAACACCTGATAATGTTAAAGTTTATTTTATCACAGCCAAGGTTATATTTTCTTTCAACTTCATAGTGACCCTAGGAGGAAGAGGAATAATGGATCGGGAACCTATTATAGCTATTCTGTGTTAAACAGCCAAGTAAAGGGCAAATATAGTTCTGTAGTGGAATCAATCACTGAACCCATCAGTGAGAATGACCCTCCTGGCCCCCACCTTCTTCCCCGTGCCTAAGAATTTGCCATATTCAATCTTTAGGCTCTGAACCCAAATGCCCTTTGAAAGTGAATTTATGATCACTTCATCACACTGTCTATTAGCTCACTTTCTAACAAATAGGATTGAGAAATATATGGCAGGAACTGCAACGGCACATTTCCAACTAATGGTTAAAATGTCAGGGTGATAATGTACAAGTGCGTCTGCCCTCAAACACAAAATCAAACGCAGCTTTACAAGGGCTGTCGCCATTCCACTTTCGTTAAAGACTTGCAAGCTTCCTTCTCTTCCCCTTTGCAGGGCTGCAGTTTGGAAGCTGCTGCATCTCATCAGGGCTCGGTTTGCCAGTGCTGTACTGTACTTCATTAGGCAGCTCTATTTAATGGTTTCAACAAAAGCCATCATTTTAGCCCAACTGCCTTGACTAAATTAAAATTTCCAATCTCTGTTTTAGTGTTCTGCAACTGATGTATACATAAGCAAAACTGGTCAACATCTGCCAGGGGGTTGGCCAAAAGTTCTGTAAAGATGTACTTCACATTTCTGAAGCATGTGCAAAGTAACAACGTACTTATCCTCCTGAGGGCTCTCATGATTTTACTTCACCATTTGTTCAGACACACTTTAGCAGCATATAAGCCATACAGTTGATTCTCCCCTTGGTTGCAGTTTTATCTGTAGTGTCATTTTGAGTAATTGGGGTATGGTAGCTGATCAACTTTCAGGTTTCTCATTGGCAGAAAGGGACTGTATTGGCACCAAGAAAGAATATGATGGGTCCTCTCGGTGCCTGAGCAAGTGTCCCTCTTTTGCACTTGGCTACCCAAGGCCATTAGAAAATAAGCTTAATAAAGCAACTCAGTGTATACATCTTAACTATTCCCAGCCAAGGGGATGCAGCTATAGAAGAAATATTTTAAACCAATATGAAAGATGGTAAATGTACATATTTAGTCAGTGATCTGTGAAAGTTTTTGAATTAGTTTTTAAAGCTTTGTTAAGACCAGAACGCACAGATGTTGAAAACAAGTTCAGATGTAGCGACAGATGGTATTTGATTATGAAGCAGACTGTTCATATAATACAAAGATGCTGCTTCTGCCATACACAAGTAACTGCAGAGAGTGCAGTAGAAATTTTGGAAGGCAGAGCAGTTCAAGAGGTTCTTTGTGCGGCAATAACTTTCACGTTTTTCCAGCAGTGCTAGAATTGGGATAATTTTCTTTCTTTTGCAGTCAACACCCTCACTGCCCCCCCTCATCCCCACTCCCCCTCCATTTTCTCCCCTATGGTATAGCTGCCTTGCACTTTTTTGATCCTCTTTTCAGGTCATTTGAAATCAGATTAAGGATAGATACACTTCATTTATATTTACAAAATAACAAAGTTCCTTTAGGTTAATAATAAAAATAACTATTATTATATATTACAGGTATTATCTATTAAAAAAAACAAACAAACAAACAAAAACAAACCAATGAAGAGTTACATAGTTGGGACAAATCCTGAATTTTGCAGGTGGTGTAACACTATATCCAGAATCACAGGGCAGTTGTTCAGGTCTTTTGCTGGGGTCTAAGTATTTGCATATTTGCTGGGGCTGCTGCCATGTTTGCTGTGTCAAAACCACAGTCGCTTCCCTCCTTCAGAGAGACACGAGAATGGTGCTGAAATCTGGAAGTACCAGGCAGGAGCTCCAGGAAGGGCAGGGGTGCCCAGCGCTGGGGACTGGTTTCACCCTGCTGCTGGGAAAGGTTCTGGTGGTGGGGGGGGTCCAGACCCTTGCTGCCACCGCTGTCCTCTGCTCCTTACTCCGGGCAAAGGTACTGGGGTCCGCAGCCCGTGAC
>NW_010302566.1:367-880 GCF_000700745.2 Antrostomus carolinensis | reverse complement strand
GGGGGATGAGGGTGACTTCAGCCCCCAGCGCCGCCCTCACCACCATCTCTCACTTTCAGTCTAAAGAGTCCTCGTCGGTGCTGAGCTGTGACATCTCCATCAACGACAAATTCATCGTTACGGGCTCTGGTGACAAGAAGGCCACAGTGTACGAGGTGGTCTATTGAGGGCCCCCTCCCTCACTGTCCCCCACCTCATTCCTGCCCAGCACATCACAGAGAGGAAGGGGAGAGCTGGAGGCAAGGGGGTCATTCACTTGTTGTGGCCAGGGATCCCACCACAAGCTGGGCAGGAGCCAGGGGCTGGTCTAGGTGTCCTGTGGCCTGGCTGTCACTCAGGGCTGGAGCCATGGTGAGGCCATGAGCAACTGAGATAGTGTTGCTCCTAAAATACTGCTACTGATTGAATGGCACCCATTTTCTGCTGCAGAAACAGCTGTAAATTATCAGTAAAGAAATGTATTTAACTGTGTTTTAAATCCCTTACTAATAAAAAGAACAAAAGAGTGGCTGG
>NW_010302566.1:0-215 GCF_000700745.2 Antrostomus carolinensis | reverse complement strand
GAGTGGCTGGTCTGGTGGCAGGGCAGGGGCTGATCTCACTGCAGGACCCTGATGGTGGAAATGCATCTGAGCGGAGCAAGTGCCAGCCCCTCATCCCCTGAAGTGGCACCTGCAGCCGTGCCCATGGAGCCCACGTGGGGCGAGGGGGACACACACATGGGAGCTGCTCCCCTCCTGCACCCACTCACAGAATCACAGAATCTTGGGGAGTGGAA
>NW_010302565.1:0-999 GCF_000700745.2 Antrostomus carolinensis | reverse complement strand
GACCGGTCTGTAGTTACCGGGGTCCTCTTTAAAATTAAATTAATCAATTTTCTTTTCAGGAAACTATCTAATTGCTTACTACAACTTGCTGTGGTATAACCTTCTTTGTGATAAGACTAGATTTTCTGAAGTTACTAGGCCAATTCTAACAATTCAAGTTTGGAAAAACTGTCCACCCTGACACGCACAGCAATAACTCATGTTTAAACGTTAATTAATTGTGAAGCTAAAAATCACATTCAGAAAAATCCTCCTTAAACTGTGTATTAAGTAAACAAGCTTAGAAGAGATCTATAGCATACACATGATTTCACAAGTTTCATTTCCTCTTACATTTCTCCAAACTAATGTGGGATGTCTTAATCAATAAATTTGAGGAAAAAAAAACCCCAAACCTAGTCATAAGAGTTATTTTGATTAATTTCTAACAAATTGTTTTAAACAATTTTTTGCAGAGAACTGCAAAAAACCAAAAACATGACAGGTAAATGTTATCAAATTTTGCAATCAACTGAAACAGCAGGTTAAGCATTGACATAATTTATCAGCTCAACCACAGGATTATTTTGTACTACGATCCATGTTGGCTCTTATTAAACTCTGAGAAGGTAAAAGGGAGCAATAGAAGTATCAGTTTTCAACATTACAATCCACACAAATATGAGACATTTCCGTATGGTTAAAGTTGTTGTTCCACCTTACCTTTGACAATCTTTTTAGCACAATCATTGTATACTTGTTCCTGTGATGTGTTTGACTGGAACACACGGTCAAATATATATGGCTTGGACTGGAAAAAAGAGACACAGAACAGCTATTAAAATAACAGGTACTGGAAATAGAACTGGAAGGTGTTTGTTCATATAGTTTAGAAGTAGTCTGCACTGTCTCAGCCCAATCTTTTGGGGTTTTTTTAAGCACTTGAACAGGGGTCGTCAAACTATGGCCCCAGGGTCCTCAATCCACGGCCCCAGGGTCCTCAATCCGGCCTGCCGGTAT
>NW_010302564.1:9493-9739 GCF_000700745.2 Antrostomus carolinensis | reverse complement strand
GCGGTCGGGGAGCGGGGCACACGGGGTTGCTCTTGGGCTCGGGCTCCTCTTTCCGTGCTGGCCTTCGAGCTCTTTTTCTTACTATGATCATTTAAAAGAGAAATAATTTTTTGCGCGGCCTGAGCTACAAGTTACCCTCATCCTTCCTCCCTCCCTTTCTCATCACATTTCCTTTGAGCCTGCCTTGGCAGGGAAGCGGGTAGAAGCGCTCCAATAACTTTTACCACCAAAATGTCTTCACCCCTC
>NW_010302564.1:0-9437 GCF_000700745.2 Antrostomus carolinensis | reverse complement strand
GGTCGTGCTGCCTTGCACGGCGGGTGGGAGGATGTCTGCACTGCTCGGGCTCTGCCAGCCCTCGCCTCATCTGCTTTTCACTTCATTTTGGCACCAGGAACGATTCTGTGTTCCTACAAATGATTTGGAAAGCACACATAGTACTTCACTCACACTTCACTAGCCCCGTAGGAGTACGTTGGAAACCTGTTTCACCTCCTTAATCTCTGAAGTGTAGAGGGAGTCCTAGCTACAGGATGAGGTTAACAAAAGACCTATAAGAGGGAAGGGAAAGAATAGACACTTGATCGCAATATACTTAGTCATGAAGTGACGTTTTCCTACACTTTCATTTCCCCGTTTCTACCAGAAAATCTCATATATATTAGTAGTTGGAAGTTTCAGTTAATTAAGATGTGCAATGCTCCATGCCGTTTGAGAGGACTCTTGCTCCGCTTTTGCCAAAAGAGTTGTTTAGTGAGGATTGCTTTTAGCTCCTTCCTGTATTTATTTTTTTATTTTTTTCCCCGGGGGTGTCTCTAAAGTACTTTCACTTAAAGAAGACGCGGCACTCTTACTCTCGTTTTGTGAAGAGAAAGGAGAGGAGAAAAACGCCTCTCTCTCCTTTTGGTGCGGGCTCGGTAGTTAAACGACCAGTTTCCCCAGCTTTTGCCGTGGGGACGTGCGGGGCGCAGCTCGCATTGGCGGCTGGGGCGCTGGGTCCGGTGCCCACGGCAGCAGCCTCCATCCCCTCCCCTCTCCCCTCCCCTGGGGTGGTCCTTCGCCCGGCGCGGTCTCTCCGCGCTCCCTCCCCGCCGCCGGTGTGTACGTGATCCGCGGCGAGTCGCTGCAGATTCCGCCTCTTTGCGTCATCTGGGCTGGGAGAAGCATCCTCCCTCCCTCCCTCTGCTCGCAGGAATAACGGGGAGCCCCCGGGTTTACCTGGGATTATCTGAAACTCTTTCTAATCAGGGGTGGAAGGGATTTGGTACCAATCAGGGAGGAAAATGTTGCGGTTCTGGAGAAAAAGCAAGTTGATGGGCGTAAATAGCTTCTCAGTTGCCCTTTGGTGGGGTTACACTGGTTCAAGTTTTATCCACAGTTTGCTCTCAGTGTCATCGATTCTGCTGCTGGATGATTCCAGGAGGAACTGTGAATCAAAGCATCTTTGTTTTAATGGCCTGGTCGCCAAATCGCCATTTTAATTTTAAAGTGTGACAGGTCATTGCCTCAAGCAGTAGTAGCGTGTTCAGCAAGAGGCAGAGCCTTGCTACTTGCTTCCGCGTGGCTGGAGATTATATAATGGAGCAGCAGATGTGTCTCTCTTTATAAAAAGTATTAATCTGCTCTTGCCATTATGTGAATTGAAGCATTTAAAGGACTTGCAGAATCCGTGGGTAGCATCTAGACTTCATTATCTGGCAGATTTGAACTGCAGCATATTTACATGGAGGGATGGAAAGTAACAGCTTGTGAAAGTTGCTGTCTGAGGAGTGAGGTTGTCACAAAGACCAAACAAAGTAACGTGGATGCCTTCCAAGTAATTTTTGTAGGCAGTGTTGCTGTCCTAACTTAGAAGAACGAGAGAAAAAAAGCCCAACCCAATATTTTAGAACTTGATCATTTTGACTGGTTGAGGTTCGTAACCCTTACTTTCTTGGTAATGGTATAGATGTGTAAAATACTCAAGTCTCTTTGCATGTAAGGTTAGGAGTTAACAAGAGACAGAATGAGTCATGCCCTGTCAAGGTCATTTGCCCTCTGTAGGACAAATGTGTGAGAGAAGTGAAGTTGCTGTTATTACTGCAGAGCTGTTTGAAAATATATGTTCAAACAAACTGTAGGTGAAGCAAAACTACTAACTCTGAAGTAGGCAAAAAAGTACTAATATAAAAAAGAATTCCTGTCTCCTGTTTTGGTTTGGGTTTTTTTAGATTTGTTAGGTCTAGAAATCTTCAGATTATCTGCAATGCAAACTAAACTCACTGGAAATTGAGTGGGAAGAACATCCATTAGTGTTGCAGTAAACATGTAATCTTCAGATCAATAGATGTCTTGATTTAGATTGGTCTGTGAATCTTAGCCTAGAACAAAATATGTGTGAAATTATTTTAAAGTAGAAGTTACTGCCTTGCTGTTGTTGTACTTTTTAATGATTTAGAAGTATCATTGTGTAAATTACACAAGCCTTTCTATTTATGAGGCATGGTAAATTCTAAATTACTTCCCCACATTTGTGGTATTTCTTTGTAGGGTTTTTTTTTGCTTGTCCTTTTTACTACCTGTGGAATATTAAAGACTATAGAATGTGTATATGTCATACTGTAACTATTATGGTTTAGTCACCGTATTTTAAATACAGGTAGATTCTTTTGTTTGAAGTTAAAGAATTTATCAGAGATTTATTTAACAGAAAAAAATTGTATTTTGTACACTTAATGTACATAAGGACTGCACATGGCAGTCTATCACTTTAGCTAGCCAGCTGTTAAATTGTGAAATAAAACAAGTGCTTTCCATCATAATCACAAGTACTCTAAGAGGCAAAAGAAGTTTTGACAACTGATTCTCAAAATTTACGTGTTAGTTCCATTTCTGGACTTTTTCTAAATTGTAGTTGTTGCAGCTCAGGATCGTGGACTAATAAATAGATTTTAAGTTACACCTCTGTCTTCACTTGGTGCTACTCTCTGGCCACGGTCGGCTTCAGGTCATGAAGTACACGGGTTGTATTTTATGCTGGTTGCCAGTGGCTGCCACAGACAATTTTGGGCACTGTAGGGCACTTGTGTTCGTACAGCCTCCAATCAGACCGCTTATTCTAGGTTGGTGACAGGTATGGCCCAGCAGCAGCAACCCTGTCATCTGAAAGCTTTTGACAGAGGCGATTGTGTACTGTTGAGGAACGATGTGTTTGTGGCTGCTTTGTGCTATTGCCCAATTGACTGGCTCAAGATTATTGTCTTTGAATCAGACTGTTACTTTTGAGATAAAAATCAAAGATTTAGTGTTGTGGAAGACAGCGTAAGTAAGGGACATAGGGATTACATGGTAATAGTCTGGAACATCGTAGACCATGACTGTTGTAGTAAAGATTTACGTATCTCTGTTTGAAACATTACAGGCTTCCCAACATTTCAAGGCATATTTAATATAGTAGTGCAGATGTACTGTTCTTGTCCTGGTAAATTACATTGGGAGAAGAAATTTTACCACTGAACTAATACTAATACTAATACTAATACTAATACTAATACTAATACTAATAAATACTAATAAAATCCACTCTTTCAGCAAATATTTAGCTTAGAAGCAGCTAAAAAGAACCCTATAGCCTCTTGGATTATAGACCATGTCTGTGAAAGCAAGGATCTACATATTTCTGCTCTAGAAGCATTATAGGCTTCTGAGGAATGTCACAAGATATATTAAATTTGGAGTGCAGATGTACAGATCTTGTCCTGGTAGCATATGATAGAAAAAGAAATTTTCCTACTGAACAAATAAAACAAAACAAACAGCCCATGCTCCTTTTATGTCATCCAAATCACAGAGTTTATTTGTTAACTCTACATAATCTGAAGCTAATCACAAGGAATTTTTGAATTCTAGCCACCCAAATATGTACATTTTCGAGCAAATAACAGTGTATATGTATAGACATGTATATAAAATACACATATGCCCATATATATATATATCATAAATATAATTTGTATGTAAAATTAAGGAATGTAGTTATTAATGGATAAGTGTAACTATTTCAATGCATTTAATAGTTTGGAGGAACTGCTTCTATAATTAGTGAATTCTGTGATTGAAACTAGTCTCTTAAGATGTTTTAAATTTTGAAGGAGTTGGGTATGTAGTCTAGCTGTTATGCTGGTGTATGCAGTGGAATGTTTTGATCCAATTCAGATCTAATATGTTTAGAAAAACTGTATAGTATTTTCCTCAGGTATCTAGAATTGTTATTGTGATTATATGCGATAAAATCTGTTACGTAATTAAAAGTAAATGGAACAAACCCAAATGGTTTTCTTAATGATATATTCAGTTCTTGTGTTTGACGGGTTCTTCTCACCTGTCCTTTGATGATTATAGGCTGTTACATCATTACTGATACATTAATTTACATACTTGAATAAAGTCTTTCTGTTTGGTAATGTTTAGACATTTTGCTTAGTTTCTGTGTTTTGCTATACGGCCTTTTAAGTCTGGATATTTATTCAGGGTAGCACTTAAACGCATCTGCTAAGTCATTAAGCATGCTTTAAAGCCAGTGTTTATCTTTAAAACTGGTGGTACTTAAGTATTTCTTGATGCTTGTCCAAGATGCATAGCTTTGATTTTCTATGGTTAGTATTACAGTTATTTATTTAAAGGCCTGTCTAGCTGACTAAAGTGAGGAAAACTTGGCTTAAACACAAAATAGTGTTTTAATATTACTTGAACTCCTCTGTTGTAGTGGCACATGTGTATGCAGAACAGGATGTAGGCTGGGAGAGGAATACTCTTTTGGGGGAAGGGAGTGCCTTTAAAATAATCTGAAGAGTTCTGCAGTACTTTTTGTAACCATGCCATGAAAAAGATTGCTTTCAAAGATAGTTGCATAGATAATATTAAGAAGGACAGTAAATTATGAACTCTTAAATTAATGTCAGGCATTATGAAAAGCCATGTAAGTAGTTGCAGATTGCTTAATCTTTGCTGTGTCCAAAATAGCAATATAAATATTTTTCTCTGTCAAAGGCTTTAATGCAAAAGTGAGTGGTAATTCAGAAAGATTTTAAATATTTCTTACATTTAAAAAAAAAATACTGGTTTTACTCGTGGCTTTCTTTTGAAGCTGCTATTCTAATCATATATGTTTATCAGGCTATATCTATTATTCAGGACTGAATCCACGGTTAACCTGGTAAATCTCTTTTTCAGTAATAAGCATATAATTACATTTCATAGTTATTATGGTAATTCACAAATACTATTGTAAGACTCCACAAATAATCAAATACAGCAACATTTTGTTAGACAAGTTCTACAGAGACTTCATTAAATTATCTGTATTTACTTACTTGAATCACTGCAAGCAATGTATTCACATTTAGGTAGCAAACATGTAAAAGTCTAAAGCTTCAGTGTTTTAACTGTATTTTGTAGATATCAATTTATAACGTCCTTCAGTCCCTCAGCCTTTCTGAAATGTAAGCCACTTCTTTAGGAGCTTGCCAATAAACACCCAAGTCCCTTTTCTCTGTAAAAAGTTAAAATATGTACCACCAAATAATAATAAAATATATACTACATAAACTTACGAAGTTACAGTGGTGGTACTGAGAAGATGCTTTCTGTCTGTAACTTGTGTTTTTTTCCTGAACTTTTGCCCTTTCTTGCAGCAGATAAATTATTGATTTTTACCAATTTTCCATGTAAGACACATGACAACTGGGAAGTATTCACTAAGAAAGTATGTGGCTGTATTATGAATATATTCACATGGGAAAAATTAATGGATTTCTAATATTGAGAAATAAATACTTGTATTTTACTTTGTTTTAGAAGTACGAACGTGAAGCCAAATCAGTATTTGTAGGCTAATTTATACATAAGGAAGGTATGACAGATGTGGAGAATTTTTCATGAAAACAGAGTTACTACCCTTCTTAAAAATACACTGATTGAGAGGTGCACGCTAAAGATAAAAATCTAGGATACGTGACCAATAAAGCAGAAATGTGAGCAAGAAACAGATAAAAGACAAGTACATATCTTTTGTAAACGTGAATTTTCATATTTAATTTCTTCCTATTTTATTAAATACTTATTTTTGCTGACAACTGTTGTGCTTTAGCCTGTTTGTATCACAGACACTTTTTCTTTATTCTGTTTATATACTTGGAATACAGAGACTACTGCTGAATGAGACACCCGAGTCTATGGCTGAATATGTGTTAGATACCTGAAACAGTTTTGGTGTTTCTTCTCAGGTGCCAAACAGGAGGGGTGACAAAGCTGAACCTCAAAAACAGAAGGTTCTTAAAAGGGCAGTTCTGAGTAGTTCTTACCTGGTGAGGATGAGGTTTTTGCCTTCAGAAAATGAGCCTTTTAGCTCTTCTAGAATTCTGCATTTGTTCTTATCTCTAAAAAACCTCCACAACCACAAACAGACCCAAACAAACGACAACACCCCTGTATCCCCGAAAAAAACCCCAAAACAATAACCCCACCCCAAAACAAACCCAAAACCCAAACTACCAAAAAACCTCCCTACCAACCAGCAACAAAAAAACCCAACAACCTTCCACACAACACGTTGTGCATTAACAGAAGCAAGCTGTGGACTTTGATGAAATGAGTGTTTTGTGCTTATGTCCTCCCTGTTTGAGGGATATGGCAGTGCTGTGAAGAATTGTCAGGTTTATAAAGTTAAAGGTTTTTGTCTCTACTTCCCAAGGGACATGGTGAGGGGGGTGGAGTGTTCTTTTTGCTATGAAAACTGTTTCACTGAGAAGATCACTTTGCTCTGTGTAGTAGATCTGTTTTGATCTGAGACTCAGCATACTAACTTTCTTTTCAGTACAGCCTGTCAGATGAGATTCTCTGCTTTTCTTTGGCATCATCCAGGTCATCGTCCAAAGCTGCGCTTTTTGCTGTCTTGGCATTTGAGAACTTTTTCCAGCTCTGCTGCAAGGCTGACTCTGGCTGAAAGAATTCTTGTCTTATTTCCTAGTACAGCATTGATGTGAAAACACTGTGTGTTTAATCTTAAGACTAAGTGACATCTATAAGAACAAAAAAGCAACTTTTGATTTTGGTAAACTTAATTTTTTGTTTTGCATTGAGCAACTGTAGGGATTTTCTGGTATGTTCCTAAGTAATAAATCTTTGAGAAAACCCCAGTCTCATTTTTTTATTGAGACAGGTAAGCTTTTATAGCTCAGTACTTTTTCCAGTAATGGGGGATACTGTAGGAATAGATCTCTATGGCTTACTGTGTTGTGGGTTTAGGTACTCTAGTTACCGACTTTTTACATCTCCAGATAGGTGAACGCTTAACACCTATGTCAAACAGCAGAGCTGGCCTCCTACTTTGCTATTTTCATATTAAGTGAAACAGATTTTAAGGCTCAGTGCCCAGTATTTTGAATTGTCACGTTTATGGCATCCCTTTTCAACTGATGTGCTAAGGCTATTTCTTTCAATGTAGCCTAACTACTACTTCTGTCCTCATGCTTTGCATAATCTCTTGTGCCTGCTTAAGTGGTATGGAACCAATTAGTTTATTACTTTTGGGAACTTCCTGAATAATGAGTAAGGTAACACAGTATCTGAAGGGATGGCTCATAACAGAAATTAATTTGACCCATTTAGAGGGACCAGTGGAATTTTCACTGTTGCTCAGGAGGTTAAATGTTTAACCGTTGAACTTAAATGGAAGATTTTACATTAGTATAAGTTGTCAGAGGCCTGTGAGCAGAGAATTCCAATGTGAGCTTGCAGCTCCAGGAAGCAAAGTGATATTTAGGCACTTTTCTGTCAAATGAGTCCATGCAGCGTTTCTTGTGTTAATTTACTGCTACTTCTGTCTTTTTAAGTGGGCACCTGTCCATGTCGGAAGCTTTGGCTGTGCTCCCCACAAATTGTTGTGTATACACCTGTGTTACTTTGGAAAACTCGGGGGAAAGCACTGTTACAATATAATTTCTGCTTTGAAGAAGTTAAATTTTAACTGGCTGAATGTTTTACATTTTGAGCTAAAACTAATCATTATTGTGAAATGAATTTACTTTCTATTTCTGGTTTAGTTAAAATGCTGTTTTACAATCAATAGCAATTTAATTTCTGATTAACACACATGCTGGCATCCACATAATTATTGTAACAAAGCAAATGGCTCTGCACATCTGCACCCTTCATATTCATGGACTAATTGCACTGTTATTAAGCAAATTTCTCTTTTAATAGATGCTAATCATTGTCTTTCTTTAGGAATGAATTAATAGTTCCTTTTTTTTTTTAAAGACACTGAAAATTTATAGTGTGCAAAAGATATTGGATAACCTGTAACAACATGATTTCACTTTTTCTTCCCAGGTATGAATGCTGCTGTGCGCGCAGTAGTACGGATGGGAATCTATGTAAAAGCCAAAGTGTATTTTGTTTATGAGGTTAGTTTTTGTTTTATTAATTCTGAATTTGTCTTCTGGCTATACTTCAGTTTTTGTGGAAACCTCATGGAGAGTGAATAGTATAAATTAAAAGATGTTGTAGATGTCATTCCCTTTCATTGTATCAGTGCTTTATTTAATATTTTTTTATTTTTTTGGAAAGTACTTTTTACAAGGTATATGCTAAAACTATCTAATTTAAAAATATTTTTTAAATATATGGAATTCTTCATGTGCCACCAGAAATTTGAAAATATTGAGAAAACAAGAGATGATTGTCACCTGGCAGTGAGCTGTGTATTTGTGTACTTGTTAAATGTTTGGCTCCAAATATTGTACTTTATAAATACTTTCCTAAACCCAGTGAAAACTAATTCTTAACCCTTTGACTTTCTCACAGTCCATTTTCCTGGGGTATGATAAGAATGTGCCATTGTCCTCATTTCACAGATTACAGAACTTGTTTTTAATCAAGAGTACTGTTAGGCTGGTGCCATCTTTCCTGGTTTTTCATTTTTGCACATGCAAAATACACAGTTTAGCTTTAAAAGGTAGCTATTTATCCGTTTTCTTTCTGTGTCTGCGTATTCCTATAGTTCATTTACTTACTTGTAAAGTATATTGAAATGCAAATAAGCAGAGAACTGTGCTCCAAAATCCTTTTGTACTACAGGAAGTAGCTCTGAATACTTAGTGTGTGCTAATTACATGGCCAACCTCTAGAATTCCTTCAGTGTTCAGCTGTTTTGCAGGCTTGCTGAAATGGGTCAGATACTTTTGTGGAAATAAGGGGGTTTATTTGGCTATCTTTAAAGGCCAGAACTTGGATTTCTTTTCTTTTTTTTCCTTTTTTTTCTTTTTAAAAAATTATGTTTAACTTAAGAGTTACCATCTTTGTAGTTCATCTTACAGTATATTTACTTTTGTCACCTTTTAAAAACTGTTTTGTATGACAGAGTGTATTCAGTGATAAACTTCCAGAGAAAATTGGATATTTCTGGTTTTTTGAACATAGCAACATTGCACTATTTATCATGTTCCTCTGTTAATTACTAGAGTTTGCCAGTGTGAAGCCACAGGTATTTCTGAATGTAGATCGATTGTAAAAATCAAGTCAGTGTTGGAGTTTTGAGTTTCCATTATATATATTGTCATTATAACAGTGCAGTCTGGGAGAAAAATGTAAGTATGGGTAATAGCTCTGAAAGAGATGTTTCTAGATTAGTCTGTTCAGTTCTGTGTTCCAGGAAGTACTGAAAGTGGACTGGATGATCAGGTAGTGAGGTGGAC
>NW_010302563.1:3540-5288 GCF_000700745.2 Antrostomus carolinensis | reverse complement strand
TTCCCCCCCTTCTCTTTCTCTCTTTCCAGTAGTGAGAATCTTTTCAGAGGCCTACAAAATCTGTACTGTAATGTGGGAAAAAAGCATGATACAGCTATCTTCTAACAGGCAGCATACTTCATCTTAATTAAACTACTTGTTATTATGTGATGTCATTCATGAAATATCTCCATAATGATGGCATATTTCAGCAATTTTTATTCTTAGCTTTCTAACAGAGAAACATTGAACTTTGTTTTTCCTAGTTGGATGGATTTATTGCACGAAACTGGGCTAATCAGAAATCAGCTTTGGGAAGTGCTCTTGATCCTCTAGCTGATAAAATTCTCATCAGTGTGCTCTATGTAAGCCTAACGTGTGCAAATCTTATCCCAGGTGAGGAAATGTTGTTACTTGGATGTACTATATAAGGTAAAGAAGCTAATTCTATGTATAATAATATTTTGTGTGTTTCTGGAAGGAAAACTGTATAGCTGGGAGCTCTTCCTTTGTCAGTTGCATTTTGCTGTTTGCTCCTATTAAGTCCTTCAAAAATACCCCCCCAATAAACCTCACAAAAAGCATATATGAAAATAACTAGCATATACTGCTGTTTTCAGATGTACTTTCTTTAAAGCAATAATAGTAGCTGTATCAAAAACTTTTTGCTATACTGGGTTTTTTTAAGGCTTTAGATAAAAGCACTTCGGAAGTCATGTTAAAAATCTTCAGTCTTGCATAAAACTTGTTCATAAGAACTTGAGAGTGGTTATTTTTTCTTTCTTCATATTTTGTGCTCTTTTGGTTTTGTTTTGGTTTTAATCACGGATGTGATTTTTCACTAGATCCTGTTGGCTTCATTTTTCAGTTTCACTTACTTCCATGATTATCCTGAGGGATGTAGCGCTCATTGCTGCTGTTTTTTATGTGCGATACAAAACTCTTTCTCCACCGGTAAGTGTATAGCGTAAACAAAATCGTATGAACACATAATAATTCTATTTTGATTAAATCTTCTGTGTTGTCACAAGTCTAAAAAAAATGAATAAGCCTTTAACAAAGTTGTAAGCAAGAGATTTTCATCTTGAGACTTGATGGTTGCTCAAAACTTGGGTGGGTAGCCTAAGATGTAACGCTGTGCTTGTTCTTTTGCCAGGTAGATTTGTAAGCAGGACAGTATTTCATGAAATAAGGTTCATAAAGATGAGTCAGAGCTACTGATAACTTTTTTTTTCCTTTGTGTTGTGTAATAAATCACATAAGAGCAGTAGCAGTAATAATTCTTTAGTGCTACAATTGACTTCTGTATCATGCAGAGAGGTATATCAAATAGGATGTACTAGAATTGCCTGTTTTCTTCTCTTTTCTCCCCCAACAGAGAACACTCAGTAGGTATTTTAACCCCTGTTACGCCACTGCCCAGTTAAAACCAACATTCATTAGCAAGGTAAGAGTAGTAACTCGTTACAGCAGAGAGCTCCTCAGTACTTGCAATGGTGTGTAGTTTGGAGGGAGGGAGTGATTTACTGCTACTGCTGAGTGCAGTTCCAAAATGGTGCCAACTAATTTGGAGGCAACTTAAATCCTGAGAGATTTTTCAACTCTGTGCTCTGTCAAAGCACATGATAATTTCAAGTGTGGAAGGTGCATTATTAAAAGAGGTTTCTAAATAAATTTTCTGTATATAGACTAATACATAAACCAGTAATAAAAGTGTATATTGGTATTCTTTGCATAGTACACGTCTTCATTTTGGTCACATTTCCTAT
>NW_010302563.1:0-3519 GCF_000700745.2 Antrostomus carolinensis | reverse complement strand
TTCAGCTAATTTTGGTGGCAGCTTCTTTAGCAGCTCCTGTTTTCAATTATGTGGACAGCATATATCTACAGACATTATGGTAACTTCTTGCTTCGCTTTTTTTTTTTGGATAATTTAATGTACTCCTAAAAAAACCTGGTAATTGAGATTAATTTAATTGTGTGGGAGCAAAAAACTGTGCCCAGATGATGTAATAGACCACTACAGCTGAAATTTTACACCTTTATTCTTAACTGATACAAGAGCTAGATATTTATTGGTACTTAATTTATTACACAAGTGAAAAGTAGTCAAATGAGACTAATTAAGATCCAGGAATAATAGCTAAGAAACAAGTCTTCAGAATAGATAGGGTGTACACAGGTAAAGCATACACACTTTAATAAAAAAGAGAGGAGTGGGAAGGAAGACTGGACAGATTCTTTATTCACTCATGCTGTACGTGTCCTTGAAAAAGCAATCTTGATATTAGGAAAAATAGACAGGAATTATTTTCTTAGTTTTGCTTTATGCTGTATGTGCTATCTTGAAATCCAGGTTTATGAAGCCTCTTTGAAAAAAGCACCTGGTGATTCCTGCTAGACTATCAGGAGGGATTGAATGAAAACAGGCGTACAGGAGCATACCTCCCCAAATAACGGCTGTTCCTCTCACTGCTGTCATGGGGGAGCTGTGATTGTAGAGAATCTGGATTGTAGCTGAGGGCAGGTGGTACATGTGCAGTTATTTTTCCTGAGCAGTTAGGTAAGAGTTCAGAACAAAGAGGCTGAAGAGCAGATAGCAGAAGTACTTAGTAACTTAAAGTAGCGGAAAATACAGTGTTACTTGTCTTTTAGGAAAACAAACAAAAACCAACCAAACCCCAAACAAACCAAAACACAAAGCTTTTTAAGGAACTAGGAACATTGACCTTAACAGTCAATGTGGTTTTTCATCCTGTTGGAAAACCAAATCTAGAGCTGTGTCTGGGAAGGACATTTAACGCTGCTGCTTGTCTGGGACTCCAGGAGGGTGTTACTGTGTTGGGAGCGATGGAGAAATGCTGGGTGTCACCTCTGTCAACACTCTCAGAAGTGACCTGGATGAGCCTGGCGGTGTGTCCAGGGAGGGCAGCTGTGATGGAGGGGCAGGACTGTAGTGGTGACTCCCAGCTGAATGGGCTCAGCCTTTGACACAGAGGAGCACTGCTAATTTAGAGATATATATGGTTATTACCTGACTTCTGGGAAGGGAGCAAAAGAGGCTGAAGCCAAAACTTGTGCTTTAGCTTTGGAACCTGGTAAAATTATTAAATTCAAGTCTTGTGTGATTTGAACACTCCCCTTTCATACTACCAAGGGATAGTTTCTCACATCAGTCAGTTCTCAAGCTGGTAAAAATTACCTAGGCTACAAATACTGTATCTTTGTCTTCCCTTCTCTGAAGCAAGTGCTAATAGGGTAAAAATTTGATCTAGTATGTAATTAAACAGAAGCATGCAACTAAGTGCTGGATGCCAGTACCTTTGTTTATCTAATCTTCCACTTAGCACTGAATTTCAGCATTTAAACTGTAAACTGCATTTCTGTAGGACATAGTCTGTGACTGTATACCGAAAAATCAGGGAAACGCTTAAAAATAACACTTTTTATTATCGTCCTTAGACTCAAATGACTTACAGGACTGACTTTATTTTCCCCAAAGGTGCATCACAGCTTTCACAACAGTAACATCTGCGTACAGCTATTACCACTATGGCCGAAAAACAGTTCAGGTGATAAATAACAAATGAAGTATTCCTGAAAGTGCTGGGTCTCGGCAGCGCGGTGCCGTTCTGCTGGAGGTGGTTGTAATTCCACTGAGTTTTGGATCAAGAACTCTTTCTTTTTTTTTTTTCTTTTTTTTTTTTTTTTTCCCTGCTCAAATCATGGCATCACAATGAAGTGAAATTTGAACATGTACTGTATATATAGAGAGACTTTTCAATGTATTTTTAATTTGTTTAAAAATGAGGTTGTTTACAAAAGCAAATAAATAATATCCGTAAAGACACAGGTTACTGGTTGCTGCCATGTGCATTCTGAATAATTTTATACTGTTTTTGAAGTCAAAATAATGCACTTTTCACCAGCTTTTTTTGCCATCTTCATGCAAGGCACTATAAAGCAGACTGAGATCTGAGAAGAAAAAGCGATTTTAAGAACAAATTTGTCTTCATACCTCAACCTAAGTCAGTGCACCAGTTAGGATTCAATGATGTACGTCAGCTTGCAGCAGAAGAAAGCGTGTAATCAAGGAACAGTATCTTCAGAAACTTCAGCTGGAGCAGTAGAAATTTTACTTCTCTTCTGTGGCAATACGGATAAGCCGTGAAGAGTTACTACCCTGTTCCCTTTCCTTTTTAAATGAGAGTGACCGTGAACTCTCCTCATCAGAGAAGAGTTTGAGTCTCAGAAGGGTCAGCTGTGCAGTGAAGAGTCTGCACCCAAATGGAGTGACATTTCTCATACTATATATTCATTTCTAGTGATCGAAAGAAACTCTTCTGTATCTCCAGATTCTTTAAAGCTTCTAAAGATGCCGCTGAATCTAAATATCATGGGGGAAGAAAAAAAAGCACATTTTAAATATTGTCCAAATGAACGGAAGAAACTGAGATGCACATACTGTTAATTCCTCCTGTACCTCCAGCTTCAAGAGGGGTACACTATGATACCCCTGGGGCAAGGACAACTCACACGTTGCCTGTTCTCCGCTTACAACAAGACGCAGAATAAAGAACTAGGCAGAACAGATCACGTTGATCATAAACTCATGTTTTCTATTTTCAAACAACATGTGATTTCTTGTAAGTCGTTAAAAAGAGTGCAACGATGAAGGGCTTAAATAATTGAAATCAGGTGGTGTCTGATACCACTGTATTATTAGCAGAAGAAAATTTGCTGAGGACATCTCTTGAGCACACAGTCTCCTTTGTGACTAACAATGCTTGTACATACAAAGCATTTTAATATTTTTTTTTTATATTTAAACTTGTATGGAATGGTGCACAGAGAAAAAACACTTGATTCTTATTAGTACCTGTTTCTTAACTGTCCCTGTGTTTTGTGGTCTGTCCTGGGCAAAAAGGGGCAGAGAGCAAAGCCTGTGGAATTTTCCTTAAAATCTCTGAGTATTTAGTAAAACGGAGTACTTTTTTCTTGAAGAAACAATTTAGAAAGCAGAACTTTATTGTACCCAGTTTGATCATTACTGTTTGGTTCTGGTTAATGGGATTGGGATTTTGGTGGGATTTTTTGTGTGTTTGTTGGGTTTTTTGTGGGTTTTTTTTTTGGGGGGGGGTGTTTTTTGGGGGGGATTGTTTGGTTTTTTGGGGGGGGATTTTTTTGGGGGGGCAGTTGGTTTGAGGAGCATTGTTTTAGGGGATTTAGGGTTTTTTTTGAGGGGGGTTGGGTTTTTTTGTGGGGGTTTTTGTTTCGGTTTGGCTCTCTTTTGGTTTGGCTCCTTTTTCTGTTGGTTTGGCTCTCTTTTTTTGTTGGC
>NW_010302562.1:1927-2186 GCF_000700745.2 Antrostomus carolinensis | reverse complement strand
CTCTGTGAGGCAGCCCCCAGGAGGGATGCGTTGTCCAAACCGAGATGGATGTTGGGGACGGGAGGACAAGGGTAGGGGGACATGGGACAGGGCAGGGACATGAACCGGGCAGGGACAACGAGGGTGGCACATTGGGACATCCCTGATGGGACCCCCCTGTCCCCCCCAGCCCAGCGAGCACAGCAGGACTCCGTCCCAGTGCAGCACCTACAATGGGGTGTGTGGCTGCACCGTGGCAGCACGAGACGCCCCAACAGAC
>NW_010302562.1:1497-1795 GCF_000700745.2 Antrostomus carolinensis | reverse complement strand
AAGCCCCCAGACCTGAGACTCCACAATGGCCTGGGACCCCAGAACCCCGGGCCCACCCCACGGGGCTGCCATCAGCTCACCCCAACAGAGGAAAGCCCCCAGAGCTGATGATGGGGGGGTGGCTTTACAGGGTCACCCCCCAGAACCTCTGCCCTCCACGACTGATGGGTGCTTTTGGGGTCAAGGACAAAGCTATAGAGCCAAAGGCAAAGCTACAGGGCTAAGGATGAAGCTATAGGGCCAAGAATGAAGCTATGGGGCTAAAGACAAAGCTATGGGGCCAAGGATGAATCTATAG
>NW_010302562.1:0-1305 GCF_000700745.2 Antrostomus carolinensis | reverse complement strand
GCCAGGCACACATCTCAGGGGCTCCCCAGCTCCCCCTAAACCCCCTCTCACCCCACTACCCCCCCTCCCTCCCAGCAGGGAAACCCCAGTCCAGCCTTTTCAGGGAAGGCGGGAGAAGGGTGATACTGGGGCCCCATCCAAGGTGTGAGGAAGCAGCTCCTCCTCCTCCTCCTCCTCCACTGAACCTGCTTTTGGCCAGGCCAAGACATTGGATTTCCTGGAGGGAGGGTGCACAGCACCGCGCTGACGCAAGGCACGGCTGAGCGCCGCGCTCCACCCAGCCCTTACAAAACACCAATAATTAGGAAACCGGCACGGCTGGACGGTCATGGAGGGACCACCGGCCAGACCTGCTCCGGGCAGGGGGGGGGACTGACCCGCCAGAAAACATGTCACCAGCTCCTGCCCTCCCGGCTGCTCCCCAAGGACCTGGGGGGAGAAGACCCTTCCCATGGTGAAGGCATCTCTGTGGGGTTTAGTGATCCCAGGACCACCAGTTCATGCTGGGGATGCTCGTCCCCCATGAGCAGGGATGCTCGCTGATGAGCATCCCATGCCAGGAGGGAGCCCCACACCCAGCTCACCCCTCTGCACCCCACTTTTTTGAGGTGTAACACTCCACTTTTAGAGGGTGCTGGAGCAGGGGGCTGCACCCCTGTGAGGTTCTCCAGTGGGTGTGGGATGGGTGCCCACAGCGGGCAGGGGAGGATGCCACCCAGGCAGCCCTTATCTCCCTGTGAGGCCAAGGCTGTGCCAGGAGATGGGGACAGTGTTCCCACGGGATGGAGCTCAGCCCTGGCACCATGTGTGGGGGGACACGAGGGAGACCTGGAGCTGCAGGGAACTGCCTGGGGCTGGAGGGCCTGGAAAAGCAGCGAGAAGCCTCTAAAATCCTGCAAAGGCCAAGACGAGGGGTGCAAAGGGGGGGGGATGCTCAGGAAATGGGTGTTTTCTGGTGGGCGTGGGGAAGGAAATATTTTGTTCTGGTGGGTGTGGGGAAGGAAATATTTTGGAGGCAGCAGCTGTGCTGGGGAGGGCACCCCACTGGGGTCAGGTATGGGTGCTGAGGTCAGGAGCAGGGTGCTGTTGGGACCAGCACAATCAGCAGCGATAGGGATTGGGATGGAGATGTGGGGGGCAGCGTGGGGGACAGTCCTTATCTGTCACCCCTATAAAGCCCCCAGGCACAGGGTGACACCTCCATGCTGCCCCAAAACCCCATGTCCCTGCTTCACCTGGGTACACAGCCAAGAGCCAGGCTCTGCCCAAAGCAGCAGGCGATGCCCCAGCACCCACCCACCCCAC
>NW_010302561.1:0-526 GCF_000700745.2 Antrostomus carolinensis | reverse complement strand
CCAACCTCAACCAGTCTGTGATTCTGTGATTGATCCATCCATCCATCCCTTCCTCCATCCATCCAACCTTAGAGCACCTCCCCCACTCCCTCAGCACCATCCATCCCTCTGTCCATCCTTCCATCCCCCCCACCATATCTCCATGGGGCTGAGGGTCCCTCCTTCCCTCCCTCCCTGGAATCGAGGAGGCCACGGGGGGGTTTGGGGGCTCCACACACCGCGATGCAGGTTCCCGTCTGCGCTGCCTTGTTGCTTGACTGTACCACCAGGGCCTGGAGCTTCTTCAGCTGCTCCAGGAGGGACCTGGGGACAGGGAGAGCCCATCAGCAGCTCTGGCTGGGGCAGGGGAGATGGGGGGGTGAGTCCCAGCCCCCCCCTTGTCCCCATCCTGCCCCGGGAGCACCTACGAGTTCTGCTTCTCCAGGTGCAGGACTTTCCTCTGCAGCTCCTGGTTCTGGGCCGTGCACGCCGACATCCTGGGGGACAGGGAGAGGGGGACAAGTCAGGAGGGGACACCCTGGGGTGG
>NW_010302560.1:604-1186 GCF_000700745.2 Antrostomus carolinensis | reverse complement strand
CAGCCTGGGATTCTGTGATTTGATTCCATGATTTCTGAGATCTGAGATGGGACTCCCAGGACTCTGGCAGCCAGAACCCAGCGCAGCCCCCGCTGTGGAGAGGGAAGGGGGTTGATGTGGGCTCTGCCTGGTTTTTCTTGCCCGTATCTCTCAGCTGGTCACTCTCCTCCCTTTGCCAGAACGCACCCCCCACACCTCCTGGAGAAACCTGTGCTCTCTAACTGCCCCTTTTTGCTCACAGAACACAAAAGCCCATCTGAAAGTCACCCAGAAGGAGCTGAAGGATCTTCAGTGGGAACACGAAGTGCTGGAGCAGAGGTTCAGTAAGGTGAGAGCTGGAGGTGGATCTGGGCAACCCACTTCCCTCTCCAAACCCTCTCCCCTCCGCAGAGGACTGGGCTTGGCAGAGACTCGGTGCTCAGCCCAGGGCTTTCCGAAGCTCTAATCCGGAGCTGTGTGATAACTGCTGCTTCCAGCAAAGCTTCTCAGGGCTCTGGCGTCTCCCACGGTCAGCAGACAGGCCTGGCCTTGTGCTGTGCTGAGCAATCGTGCACGCTCCGGCGGAGCCCTGGCCCGCGAGGG
>NW_010302560.1:317-582 GCF_000700745.2 Antrostomus carolinensis | reverse complement strand
GATGGCCACGGGCCACCAGCCTCCTCCACGTCTCACTCCCACCTTCTGCTGGGGTCTGGGGGGTCACTCCCCCTGCTTGCTGTGCTGGGATGAGTCCTGGTGACTGAGTTCTCCCAGATTTGGCCTCCCCCCACCCAGCTCACCCAGATAAATGTCTGGAGGCAGGAGGGAGCTCGTCTGCAATTCGCAGAAATCCCCAGGAATATGAACGTTGATCTGAGGCCTCGTTAACAATTCGTCATTAAGGCAGCGATGTGCTGGGTGC
>NW_010302560.1:0-221 GCF_000700745.2 Antrostomus carolinensis | reverse complement strand
GGGAAGGGGGGGAGAGGAGGAGAGGGAAGGGAGAGGAGAGGGAGAGGAGGAGAGGAGTAGGAGACATGAGACCCCCCCCTGGGGGGGGTGCTGGGGGCCCCTCTCCAACATCTTGGCTAGTGCTGCAGTGAGCCCCCCCAACCTGCTCTGCTCTCAGGGTGCCCCAGGAGGGGAGGGGGAAGCAGAAATGGAGGTGCCAGCAGCAGCAGGAGGGAGGCTGT
>NW_010302559.1:0-2614 GCF_000700745.2 Antrostomus carolinensis | reverse complement strand
CCCCTCCCGGGTAAGACAGAAAGAAAGATAAGCGAAGAGACCCCAGCGCTGAAAATATGCCGCAAATATTTGCGGCTCGAAATAAGTATTCTGCGTTTGGCTGTGTAACGTGTCGACTCAGGACTTTAAGAACTTAAAGAACTGCCAGAAAATCCCCTGCAAAGAAGCCCAGGTCATTATAAAGACGATATCTAGCCACCATAAGCCTTTGAAATGACCTTTGGCTCGTATAGCAATAACTCACCACTTAATGAACAACCAACGGAAGCGCCTCCAATAGCTCACAACACAACAGACCTTACAACTTTCCACCAAGTCTTCTTGCTCCCTACCCAAGCCTAGTAGGATGCAACATTCCCCCTCCGAATCACCTTAATTTATGCTGGCAAACTAGAGTTAGGGAAGTGGAGCTTCATGATTACACATGATGCTCACTCAGGTTCTCGGCCCGGGCCTGTCCCAGTAATGTCTTATATAATACGTTCACGTGGGCGTACGTCAACTTTAAGTGCTTTATTTTTTTTAACGAGAGTTCATTAGAAATAGCACTTTGCAGGGTGTATGAAGGCAACGTAGGTTGGGTTGCACCTTAGCCCCTGAGCGGAGAGATCATAATATTGCAAACCGAGTCATTGTTAGCCACTGTTGATTAACACGGTAAGTTTTCATTTTGTGCCTAATTAATTATCGACTTCTCATCCCTTTCCGAAGCAGCTCCTCAGCCTCGCACGCGATAGCCTTCTTGCCCTAGACATGCTCTACTTGGCGAGAGCTTGGCCAAATACCGAGATTTCCACGGCCACAGGAATAGCCCCCAAAGTTTGTACCACGGAGGGGGGAGTCTGTGCACGCCGGGTTGTGCTCTGCTCCCAGCGCCGCTCCTGCAGAGCTGACCTCGGAGAAGAAGTTGCCAGAGCTAAACACAGGGAAATCTTTAGAATTATTCGGGCGTGGGCCCAGTATAGGTATTATTGAAATTTTAGGTGAAGTTATAAGTGAGTGCTTCCATCGAGCCAAATGAAATGCTGCTTGCAGTAATTGGATTCAGCTGACTAACTTGGCAGGCCAGCAGCTTGGAGGCATACAGCTAAGAAAAATGTTCACTGCCTTTAACTTCTGATCGAGCAAAGCAACACGCAGCAGAAAGGAAAAAAACACCCACCCCAACTTTCTCCCCTTCCCCTCGCCTCCCTGCCCCATGTCCCGCGGGGCAGCCCGGTCCCTACGGAGTGCTCGCTGGGGTGACGTGGGTCGGGCAGAGTCCAGCGCAACCTTACACCCGCTGCTGCTCGCCAGCACAAAACCGAGCTTTTTGCGAGGGCTCTCTAATAAACACCACCGAGAGTTCACTCGGGCTCCAGGCAGGCCGCAATCCAGTGGAAACAGGCGCTCCTGGGAGACCCGGGCTAGTTGCGACAGCCCAAGAGGGAGCCGACCTGCAAATGCGGGCAGGGAGGCTGTGTGGCCGCTTCCAGCCCCCCCAAGTCCGCCCAGGGAGGCAACGGTCCTCCCCAGGCACCTTCCCACCGCCTTATTGATCAAACCGCACAAATGCAGAGCAAGAAACTTCTCGGCAGATAAATATCAAGCCATGCTTCAAACAGCGTGGGTAACTCGAATCATGACCATACCGGTAGTATCAACACTGAAACAATTGGGGGAGGAAAACAACAGCCACTGAGGAACACGAATGCACAGCGAGGGGAAAAGGTACGGGAAAGCACTTGGCAGGGATATTTCAGAAACTGTATGTAGGGGCTACGTTACCGATGAGCCTGTTTTAAATCGCCCTTTACAAATCAACACGGCTACCCCCTGCCCGGCTACCCAGGGCAACGCGTTAACGTGATGCTCAATCTTACTTTGGCAATGGGAGCATCTAGCAAAGTTGCCTCTCCCTCGTTTCTTTGCTCATTTGTAACTCCCTTCCTGAAACCACCGAAAACTGGGAATAGGATAGGGGTAAACGTATTCCCCCAGTCTTTGGGAGGGAGTCCACTTGCCATTTAAAGAGCATAATAAAAAGAAGAGGCAGCTTAAAACGTTCAAGGAGGTGGAGACCACTCCATGCATTTGCAGCCGTTATGGGCAGAGATTGCAAACAAATTTCAGACAGTCTCTGAGTACAGGCGATAATGCAGCCCCTGTGGTTAAAGGTCCCATTTTGTCATGCAGTTGCTTACCTGTGTATCAATTTATCATAAACCTGGGCTCCTCACTTTTCGGGATCTGCGATTGCACTTCTTAGAATATATCCTTCACTCTTTGTTTGCAGACAATACTCTCTTATAACCTGATCTTGCGCTTTTACAGATATTTCCATACATCAGAATTCCCGATAGAACGAAAAAAGGCTCAGGCTCAACTACCAATAAAAGAGAGCGAGTGGAAATCGGAATTTGTTGGGCCTTAAAAAAAAAAAAAACCCAACACACAACCCTTCAGCCATCAGCCTCCTGGAGCCAAAGGCAGCAATTGGCCGCCTCGTGTTTTGTTTTGGTTTTAAATCGTGCAGCCATTGATGAATTTGGGGGTCGAGCAGGAGAAACCCCTTTATAATCAGAAATATAGGCACTGCCTTAAAATACAGGCATATTCACCCACGTGATCGCAG
>NW_010302558.1:0-4396 GCF_000700745.2 Antrostomus carolinensis | reverse complement strand
TATATATATATATATATATGGGAATATAGCCTCAGAATAAGCTATGTATATCCTTTTAACTCTGTTCTGCAATTCTAAGGCATTAGGTAGCTTACAGCATGTATTTGGATACTGAAAAATGTGGACCAGCTGGAGAGAAACTGGTGGAGGGAATGAGATTGGTCAGAGCTCAAAGGAACATGATTTTGGGGGAAGGAGTAAAAAAACAGCATTGTTTGATTTGAAGAGAAGACTAAAGAGAATGAGGTCACAAATGAAGACCTATGAGGAAAAGAATAAATTCCTTTCTGTATTTCTGATGGATTGTAATAATAATGAGCTTACACTGTAGCACTGGAAAATTTGTTTCCCTAATATAATTGAATTACATTGCCCTTGGGACTCTGTGGTCTCTTAGTGCATGTCTTTTATAATCAGTCTATAAACAAAAATATGTCAGCATCGGCATAAGTAGTTTGGGCAGGGAGCTAAACAGGTGACTTCTTGAGTGCTAGTGCCGAGCCTATAAATCTCTGAAAGCCACTCCTTTGTTTAAAAAACCCTAAGAACTACTCAGTTATACACAAGCACCATATGTGTGACAGATTTTTCTTCACTGTTTTTCTGACCCTTTTACTTTTACTTTTTACTTTTGATTTAGAAGGTTTGTTTATTTTGCTACTTCTATTGCATTTTTCCAGCAAGGACTAGAAAATGGCACTTGGGTCAAGAGCAGAGAAAGTTGGAACAAAATATCTCTTTCACAGGATGTTTATTTGAAACTTTGAGGTTAGTGGTTCCTCGTTCCTCACAGTGTGCTGCTTTTGTGTTCTCATATGTGTAGCACCATTTCTGTAATGTTAAAGTGGGGAAAAGTCATCAGAACAAGCTACAGAATTAACTTGCTTGTTGGGAAAGTAAAATAAGAGTCAGAAATATTAAAAAATGGTTTCAGTCTGAAGCACTATAGAAGTATTTTGTGCCTATTACAGCATTTGAGATGTTAGCACAGACTAGTCACAACATAGAGGCGATCAGACTCAGGTTGTTTTCTAACCTGTCCTCTTTCTCACTAAGCACTTACAATGGACCAGGTGCTGCAATTGTAGTGAATTCTGGATTACTTCTGAATATAGGCAGCTTTAAAAATACATTGTTATAGCATAAAATGAACTAGTTCTTGACTATAAAATTAGTTTACTTGAGGGTCTTTGTTTCTACCTTTTATGAAGGGCTGGACTTTGTCCTATTTTCATTATGCTTATACCTCTGTTAGTGGTTTGTTCAAATTAAATCTCAGTTCATATATGTTTTTCATGTTATTCTTATTACACAAATACTCCTATTGGTGGTCATATCAGCCTAGCTAGGCATGGATCTTACTTGTCCTGCTATGTAAATGCTAGTGTGTTCCATGAGGGAAAAAGGGCATGTTCAATGTAATCTGTTAACAGTGAGAAATATCTATTATTTTTTTTCTGATAATCTCTTTCTGGGGAGGGAAAATGGGAAAGCAATTCCTTTAATTCAATTTTAAGCCTTAAAAAAAAAACATTTGTAGTTTCTTTCATTAGTCTCTTGTTGCTGTCCTTCCAGAGAACCTTGCTACATGTGTAGCTGTCAATGGCTTGGAAAAGACATTCAGGACTAAGTCTATTTTTTTTTTTTTTTTAATTTAGTTTGGGTTTTGCTTGTTTGTTTTTTAATTTCCAGAGGCTGGTCTGCTGTAGTTATTGAATCTCAAGCTATATTGCTGTGCTCGCTGAGCGCTGTTCAGCAGAAATAAAAGAAAAATCCAGTATTTTTAAGTGAGTTGCAGGGCAAGAGTGTAGGGATGAGACTGTGTCAAAAAAGCAGAACTCTCTTTTTGTAGTTGCCACTTTGAATAATGAACTAGTAAATAGCATGACACTTGCAGTTTGGATTCAGAGAGGTGGCCACTCTTCTTGCTTTAACAGTTTATACACCAATATATCCTTTCTGGGTTACAAATGCAGACACATTGATTAATACATGAAAGTTCATGAAAAGGATAATTCCCTAGATTTGTAATTTTAAGTGCGTGTACGAACTGACAGACCCATTGGGCTGAAGTTTGTCTTCCATGTCCAGCTGCTGTCAAAAATAGCTGGCATGAAAAGCTGTTTTGGAAAGCGTAAGAACTCTTTGTAGCCAGGATAGGATAACTTGTAGTTCTGTTCATTATTAATCTATGCTTTTTAGATGGATTGACTTAAGCCTGGGAATATTAAATTTTGTATCCTTTGTGAAAGCAAAGATGTTTTCCAACAACTCTGATTGCTTGGACTACTCTTACTGTCTATATGAATATTCAGGTGTTCCTTGAATTTTTCTAAATTCCTGATGTCCATAAACTCTTGTGTAAATTCTTTTCAAAATATTCGATTGTAAAAGAAAAAAAAATAAATTGGTTTTGAATTAGTTTAATTTATATTTTATTGGATATCCTCTGTTACTGTGAGAGAAAGTGCTATACTATCTTTCCCATATTTATCATTTTAAGAAATATTACTGTTTCTTTGTTGTACTTTGTTGTAGAGTAGAGTAGAGATAATTCTTACTATCCTTTCTTGAATCCCACCTAATTCTGTATTGCCCTGGTTGGAATAGGTTACATGTTAATCCAGATGAAGTTACACTTCTGATTTTTATAAAAAAGTATTGTGGCATTTTCAAAGGTCTTTTTGCCTAGTCCTTATACAACATCTTGTTTCCCTGATTTGACTACAATTGCACATTTATTAAAAAGCTTAGTTTTTCATAGTGACAGTCAAGTCCCCTTTCTAAACTGATTCTGATAATTCAAAAGCTTTACAATTTGTATGAACGTGAACAAACTTGATTTGAAAAGAAATTGTAATTTTGAACAGCCAAGTTAGACATTGACCTTTTTTAAAAAATAAAATTAAATAGGTCTTAAATTCTGCCATTGCTCTTATATAAATCTTACAATACTCTAGTGGATACATGGCACAGCTATGCAAAATTCTGTTATATTTTGTTTGCTTCTTTATTTTACAATTCAGAATTTAACTTTACAGTGAGTGGTATGAGCTCTGCATTTCTGAAAATAAGACTGATTGTCTTGAGAACACATTTCCCAATAACTTGGAACTACACTAGAAACTTAGCTTCCCTTTCAGGCTGCTCTCATTGACACTGATATAAGGAGAGTGTTTTGAAAATCGTACCAGATAAAATTTGTTGGTAACCCAGAAACACAGTGAAAGAGCCAAAAGAATAACCAGATTTTTTAATCCCCCTCATGTAATGTAGGGCATTCTAAAACACAAAACAAATATGACATTTAACCATTTGCAAATCTTCTGAAAAGTCAAGTTTGAAGGACATATCTGGATCTTGCGTGGGTTGTTTAATCTGATTTAATCTGGTTCCCTGACTAGATAGGCATAACTATTGCAAAGTTATATTAGAATGGAGCTAAATGTCTCTGAGTAGCTTAATCATTTGATATTATTCTTGAATTTGTTTTGAATTTAGAAAATATTTCCATCCAGTGGTGCTCCCTTTTTGCCTAGTAGATCAGGGGTTTGAATCCTCCTTGTGATGAGAATTTTCCAAGTGTCATGCTACAGACTATGAATGACTGAAGGGATGGGTGCATTTATTTTGTATTGGTGCTGGTTTGCTTCATACCATCTATTTAAATACTCATTCAGCTAATGAGATATGCTATAGTTGGACCACTTTATAGAGATCGCTGTTTGAATTCAGCATTGCAGTTGCTGCTCCAGACTGCATCCTAAGTAATACCTTGTAGGGCATTAATGGATGGGCAGCTCTTGGTACTCTCTGTTGATGCAGTTCTGCTTCATAATGTGCTTCATCCTTGTGGAAAAGGAACTAGGAATAGGAGTGCACTGCATTGTTACAGCCACTAGATTATAATGTCATTCATTCCTTTCTATGGCTCAGTGAATATTTAAGTACCCTGTACAAAGGTGAAACATACTCAGCAAGAGACATTGGAAACTGCCTCTCCCCCATGCTTGATGATGTGGATTCAATCCTTTCAGGGAAGGGAAGAAATACAAACTGGGTTTTCAGCAGAACAAGATGGGTGCCCAAATCAAATGCTCTGTTGTCCATCACCACCTCATGAGGCTTTGTGGACAGTGCTGATGTTCTTTCCATCTCTGTTGCTTTCTTTTACTATAGATACCTCAAAAGTAAATAGTCAAGTTCTGCTCCACATTTTCTCTGTCCATTTCCAATTTAGAATCTAAATTAAGAAATAAAGCATTTGTGAGCTGTAATCTTAGCCAAGTACTTGCTACTCATTAGGGCTCATTAGGGGCAGTCAACATGGCTTCACCAAGGGGAAGTCATGCTTGACCTTCTAGACTTTTATGAAGACTCAACCAGACGGCTAGAT
>NW_010302557.1:0-3070 GCF_000700745.2 Antrostomus carolinensis | reverse complement strand
GTCTCACTGTCCTACTCGGATGATTTGCAACAGATTACATTGACTTTTCTTCCCCATGTTGAGTCTGTTTTGCCCGTGACCATCACTGGTGAGTGAGTGTCCCTGTCCCCATCCTAATCCCATGTCCCCTTTGTTGTGTCTGCCAGGTGGGGGGAGTGAGTGCAGAACCCCATGGTCCACCACCACACTGGGGAAGTCAGAATAACTTTGAAGCAATACTATGAAAAACACGGAGTTCAGCAGAGTGGTTACGTGGCAGGACGCCCGCAGGTCTGTGTGGAAAGCAGGATGGATCCTCACTCCAACACAACCCTCTGCTCTGAGCAGCACCAAGTGTGCTCATCCAGCCTGGGCACAAGGAGGAGAACTTCCAGCAGCAAATCTTCAGCCTTTTCCTGATGGAGACTGTGGCTGAAGAGCACAGTCTACGAAGAGCTGATCTCAGAAACACAATAAGTGACTGTTAAAGGGTTATTTTTTCAGCTACAAATGCCTGAAAGCCAAATGAAGCCTCCTTGGCTGCACTCCAGGCCCAACCAGTCTCTTTGCAGGGCTGCAGCAGAACATTGTGCTGGACTTCTCAGTGCTTCTGCTCCCATCTGCAGCTGAGCAGTGGAGGAGAGGTCACCTCGCTTTCTATCTCTGCAAGGCACACAACCGAACTGCTGCATGGCTGCAGGTCACAGCACATTCACCATGAGGCCAGGAGAGCTAAGGATGGAGGAGTTTGATCTTGCTAAAAATCTCAGCAGCCTCCCAAGAGGTTAAGTAGCACCATGGTTGGGTTCCTCCAGGCACCTGCACAAGCTCCATGCCCCAGAAAGCAGCATCCTTACAGGACTTACCCTTCTCTGCCAAGGAAACCTCTGTCCTAAAAGCTCCATCCCAAAGCTCAGGGCTCAGCAATGCTTTTACTCTTGCCCTTGGCAAATCAGTTGACTCAGGAGGAGATGTGACTGACAGAGCACGTCATCGGAACTGCAACGAGCACAGGTGTCACATGAAGCCCATCTTTAAAAGCCAAATATCACCAAATAAGATACCAAAATAGCACCAAGGAAGGGCATGTGCTGCTGCTTAAGGACAATTAGCAGAGGGTACTGCAAGTCCTTCATCGTGGGAGAAGTTCCTTCAGGCCACTGCACAGCACTTGGGAGTAAAGGGACAAAGGTTCTGTGATCCTGTCAAGTTCTGATGAACTTCAACTCTCAACCCACAATCCCAGGTATGAAAAGCAGTTAATGAGGAGCTTTTGCCCACACAGGACACTGAGTGTATGGGTAGAAACTGAGGAATTTTATACAAATACCACTGGGCTTCCCAAACCTTTGCTCAGCTATCACAGCAGACTTCTCTGACATACAGCACATGTGGCTTCTCTGGGATTGTAGGTGGTAGTTGGTTCATTAAAGGCACCTTAATACACAATATTGTCCAAGAAATAGCTTAAAAGAAGGAAAACCACTGAGAACCACTTTGGCACATACCACACATGACTGCTTCCTCCAAGTCTTTCAAATCTTACCCTTTGGAGGACACGTAAACCACATCAGCATTGGCAGCACGCTCAAGAAATGGAGATAGTGCACTTTCTTTCTGATGGCATTCTAAAACCTACGTAGCAACTGTCACCCTTTTATAATGGGGTCCCAAAAATGCAAGTCAACAGAGGCCAGTTCGGGTTTCTGCTCCCCAGAGAATTTTTTGACCTCTTCTCTCTGGCCACCAATGATAAGATCAGAGGAAATGGCAGGAAGATGTGGCAGGGGAGGGTGAGGTTGGCCATGAGGAGAAGGTTCTTGAGGCAGAGGGTGGTGGAGCACTGGAACAGGCTCCCCAGGGAGGTGCTCATGGCACCAAGCCTGACAAGATTCCAGCAGCATTTGGCCAAGGCCCTCAGGGACATGGTGTGAATGTTGGGATTGTCCTGTGCAGGGACAGGAGTTGGACTGGATGATCCTTGTGGGTCCCTCCCAGCTCACAACAGTCTATGATTCTGTGACAAAGTAGCCTTGAAGACAAAGAAATGAAGAACCAACCTGAGGAAAAGCTGCATTTTCCCTTTAGGCAACTCTTGCTAAAAACCTTCCCAAACGAACCCAAAAAGCCTCGAGCGTCAGAACGGGGCACAAGGGAGAAGATAAACTGAATGGGGTGAACCCAAACCCCAGCACTGTTCTGGCTGCTGTGAAGAAACCAGCTCTGGCCCAGCTCACACCAGGACACACAGTTCTCCTGGCAAACCCTGGCCCAGGGGATGTTAAAATTAAAGATTCCCGTGTCAGTTTGATGAAGTGCTCCCTTCTTGCTTCAGTAACCAAGAGGGATTGGAGCTGCTTTTTTTTTAATCATGTCTTTTTAATTCCCTCCTCCTCAACATTCACCTTTTCATAGATCAAATATAAATTCTGTTTCATAAAACAGCCCAGGTCTCATCTCGGGAGGAAGAGGGAGGGGTGGACACATCAACCGTGCTGGAAAGAGCAGGTTGTTGGATCTACAGCAGTTCAGCTGGGCAGGGGATCATCACCTTTCTCCAGCCAGGGCAGGGAGGCAACAGGAGCAGGACTGGACCTGATGGGACTACAGAAGGCTGAGAGAAAGGGCAAAGAGTAGACAAACCTCCTCACTCAACCATGCACTGAGGTCCTACAAGACCCTTAACCTTGGATCACGTCACTTGAACTCACTCTTTTGATAAAGCCGAGTACGTGTCCGACTGTTTGGAAATAAACACACCAAAATCCAGATTTCTACTCGTGAGTTTAAAGGCAGATATTCTGGACACTCTCAGACCTTCCTCAGATATAGAGAAAATAATTTTATTGCTAGAAAAATTCCATTTCATTCACAGACGACTCCACACAAATCCAGATTTTGCAGCTAATGAAACTCAAGTAACAAACCCAACATTGGCAATAGAAACGCTGCTCTGCTTAACTGGGAAGAGCTCTCCTGGGGAGGAGAAATTACAGCAGAGGGTCTATAAACAGAAATTGCTCTTCATTCACACAACTTCAGAGATCCTTGGTAGGGATCACAGAATCCCAGCGTTGCCTGGATTGGAAAA
>NW_010302556.1:383-602 GCF_000700745.2 Antrostomus carolinensis | reverse complement strand
ACGCTGGAGCATGTTCCTGGCAGGACCTGTGGCCCCCCATGGAGACAGGAACCCAGCTCTGTCCCCACTAGAAAAACCGGGACACCACAGAAGTGGGAAAGGGGCAGAGGCAGAAGGACAGACACTGCCCCCAGCGCGGGGAGCACGGCCGGGTAAGGGCAGAGCTCCCGGCTCTCACCCAGCACCGCGGGGGCTCCGAGCTGGGCAACAGTACCCGGG
>NW_010302556.1:0-253 GCF_000700745.2 Antrostomus carolinensis | reverse complement strand
TCGCCCGCAGATGCTGAGCTATAAACAGGCGGCAAAGGGGCCAGGACCAAGGCGGTGGGTCCCACGCAGACCCCACACTGGCCTCGGGAGAGCCACGGCCACGCTGCCGGGGCGGATGCTGGGAGGAGCAGCGATGGCACAGACCGCACGCTCCCCCCATCAATGGGCCACATTCACACCCAGGGATATTAATAGTTCCCAGCATATTGCCGAGGAATGGCCCAGCGCCCGCGGCTCCCCGCGCCACACAAGG
>NW_010302555.1:4505-11643 GCF_000700745.2 Antrostomus carolinensis | reverse complement strand
TCTAATGCACCCCAGGATGCCATTGGCCTCTAGCTTCTCTTACAACTTCTGTACTCAATTTTGATGAAGAGTTAGGGAATAAAGATGGAATTCCAGTGGTTGGGACACAAGGGTGCTGTGAAACTGGGAGAATTTTGTAGCTCAGTTGAGGTTGTATGGGTTTTTAAAAAAATTGTATGGTTTTTTTACAATTTTTTTGATATTGTATGTTTTTGAATTTTTAAAATTAAAACATTTTTTTAAATGTGTCTTGTCTCTTCAGCAGATGTGTGTTTTTGCGTATTTCATTGCCTGTGTTGTATGTCTGGTTGTCAGCACCATGTCTCACCACTGATGCTGATTGATGTGTAACATATTTAGCAGAACATGAGGTTAATGTATTGCCCAGTTCAGCCTCACTGCCTCAGTTTTCCTGACTGTCCTGCCTATTTTGTTTGTTGTTGTTGTTTTTCCTCTTCCTTGAGGGGCCTCTCCTGGCCATGCCCTGTAACTGCCACTGTATAAAGCCTGTTACACAGCAAGAGATCTTATTTGCAAGTATTTCATGAGGGCTGTGTTCTCTGCTAGCAAAATCTTCCCTGGGTAGAGGTCCTTTACATTACCTCACTCTCAGCTGTAAGAGAGTTCTGGCAAGCTATTTTAACTCTTCCCATCTTATTTTAATTAGAGAAACTGTAAATGAGATCTAGCAAGACCATGTTTTAACTTCAGCAGCTGACTGTGAATGCACAATGACCTTTGCAGCAGCAAATGTTTCTGGTGCTGCTAGCTAGCAGCGTTATAGTTTTGGTTGGGTTGTTGTCTTGTCTAGCAGGAAAAGCAATTGCTTGGCTTTCATCTGTAATATGGTTTCTTGTTCTCTTTGTTTCTTTCTCCTAAGGTGAATCATTTATCAAAGAGGCATCCAGACATGAAAATAGAAGAGGTGCCAGAGCTCACGTTGCCCATCATCAAACCAAACAGAGATTACTTCTGTCAGTACTGTGATAAGGTATGTAAGGAAGTTACCCCTCAGCGAGGAGCTTGGTCCTAGACCTATATGCAACCAATTTGTCTCTGCATAGAAACATCTGGCAGGCTTTGTAGCTTTTTTCTTTGAGGTGCTTGCCAGTAACATTTCTGCAGCACTATCCAAAAGAAATTAAGACACAATGCACTTAGGCCAAGGCAGCTGAAAACTGTGGTTCTCTTTTTCTGCTGTCTTTGGAGTGGGTAAAACTTAAATTACTATGATCCAGCAAGCAATCACCCACCCTTAGTCCCCACTTTTTACAACCCAGGGCTAAGTTTTCCATCTGTCTCTAATTCCTGAACACTGATTTATTTTGCTTTCTGTATCACTTCTAAAAGTTAGTCTTTAACTCCTTTTATTTTAAGCTGCTTATTTAGTCACATGCCAGTAATTCCCAGTGTTCAGTGGAGCCTGAAGCTTCTTCTGCACTGCCTTTGGGTTCCTGTTCTTACTCCCTGCCTTTGGCTTGTTATGCATGAGGGCCTTTAACAGGGCGTATATTTTGACTGACTGTTCTTATCCTCAGTACATTGTTCCATGATGCCTCTGTCCTTTTGTTTAAAGGGAAAAAAGGAATAGTTTTTTCTAATAATATTACAGAGTATTTGTTTGTTGATATGCCTAAGAAGTCAGAATTTAAAAAGATGTTGATTGCTGAAGGCTATTAAATCTGCTTGTTTTATGCAAGAGTGGAGATACCAACCTTCATGACAAATTAACATTGGACAAATTACAACTTTGGTGATCAGTGCCTTCTCTGACATTTGAACTCTTAAGTATCAGGCAAAAAAGGTTTTCCTCTTCCTTTCCTGTCCTGCTTTGATGCTTTTTTTCCTGCCATACATGTTCTCACATGGTTTCTGCATGCTATACTGATTAAACACTGGAAGGTATATGTATATTCATGCATTGTGTTGTAATTGTTTGGGGCTTTGACTAAACATTATTGTCTAAAGCAACATGCAGACCTTCCAGATAAAGATGATTAGTAGCAGTTTTCTGTGCTGACATTGGGATTACACCATTTTCATTCCAAATCTTGACCCTGCAGGTGTACAAGAGTGCCAGTAAACGCAAAGCACACATCCTAAAGAACCATCCTGGTGCTGAGCTACCTCCAAGCATCCGGAAACTGCGCCCTGCAGGCCCAGGAGAGCCAGATCCCATGCTGAGCACCCACACCCAGCTGACAGGCACCATAGCCACCCCTCCAGTCTGCTGTCCTCATTGTTCCAAGCAGTACAGCAGTAAGGTGAGGTGTTTGTTTCATAGCCTCAGAAGAAAGCATCTCTCTGGTGATGCTTTTTCATCGCAGTCTCTGTTATCTGTCAGACAGCAAGCAGAGCTCTTTTTGTGTGAGTCAGAGTGCTGGTTTCATGCTACGTGCTCACAACACAGGCACAGCTGCCTGCTTTGTTTTATGGCAAAAAGGTCCCCTACATAGAGGGTGTGAGCTTGAAAAAACAAACAGAAATGTTATCAGAGTGCAGTCACAAGCTTGGAAACTGCTCCCTGATAGTGAAAAGGGAGAGGAGTAGGGACACAAAATGCAGAGAAGTTGACTTCTGGAAAAGGTCCTCAAAAATATTTGGCTGTGTTGGGGTAAAAGCTTGCAGGCTGTGATGTCTGGGGTAAAAGCTTGCAGGCTGTGATGTCTGGGGCAATATTTCAGTTACAGGTAGTTCTAATCAGCAGCAGCTCGGTGATCCTTGTGTCCTCCTTGCTGACCAGAGCATCCCATAGTGTGAATCTTGATGCTGTCTTACTGAGAGAAACTTAAAAGCTGCAGTCTGCAGGGCTGTTTGAATTCAGTTGGCCTGAAGCAGAGTTGCTGACCATCTTTCTAAGGCTCTTTTACATCCCTCTGTAGACAAAGATGGTACAACACATTCGCAAGAAGCACCCAGAGTTTGCTCAGCTCCCTAACACGATACACGCTCCCCTGGCGACGGCTGTCATCAGCTCCACTCCTGCTGTTCTAACGACCGACAACACTACCGGAGAGACTGTTGTGGTAAGGATTCAAGACACATTAGATCAAGCCAATGGAGGGAAACAAAGAGAACAGAAGCCCTCTGGTATAGTAGTCATAGTGTTTATTTGGCAGACATCGTTTTAAAGGATGTGTTAGGACATTATTTGAGATCACTTCTGTTCCTGAATCTGTGTGTTGTAGTTTTGATTTGCCAGAAACTCTGTATTTCTCTTTTTGGAGCTCTAAGGGTTTGTCTTTTTTTTTTCCCCTTACTCTATTCCCTTCTTTCATTCAGACCCATATGCTCCTGACTCCACATCATTCTTTCACACACACCTAATTAACTCAGGAATACAAGTCTCGTGAATTTTCACCGGGGCTGTTCTCTAAAGGTGCTTGCAGTTCTTGGGATCAAGAGGACATGTTTAACCACGAGGACTGGATCAAACTGTTCAGAGGAGTCCAAAATCTTTCTGTAATACTTTAGACAGTGCAGAACTGAGCAATATGGACCTCCAGTGGCTCATCTCTCCGCTGTTAATCCATTCAGGTGCTACAGAAGTGAAAGCTGAGACTAGAAAATCAGTCTTGTGTCTTTTAGTGGTGCTAGGACGTTGCATAGTTTAAAAAAAAAAAACTTAATAACCACAGATTAAAACTTCCTATTTGAAGACTGAAACTGGATAAAAGACTCTTTTGCTTGAAAATGGGCAGATTCAAGCAGGATGCTTCGTAAACCTGGTTAGTGAGGAGCTAAATGTCTTTACGCACTTCAGACATAGTTGTCAAGAAAAGTATCACTCTGGCAGGTGGGGTAGAAGGTCGAATACACCTGAGAAGCACTTTTAGCTTTGGAAACTAAGTGTAAGTGTAGATTCAGTGTGATGGAAGAACAACAGCCTTGCAAAAAGTATTCAGTCCAGTAGACAATATGGGATGATGGTCTGTGTCTCTCTCTCTACCTGCTCAGACAACAGATTTACTGACACAAGCAATGACAGAGATATCCCAGACCCTCACAACAGACTATCGAACACCCCAGGGAGATTACCAGCGAATCCAGTACATCCCCGTGTCTCAGTCCACAACTGGCTTGCAGCAGCCTCAGCACATACAGCTGCAGGTTGTTCAAGTGGCCCAGGTGAGTAACTTGTGGGATTTGATGTGCTTTTGACCTCCTCCATATCAAGCTTGTGCATTCTTAGGGCTGTAGCACTTGGAAGTTTAAGGAATACTTACCAAAAGTGGTGCAGACTACTTTTCACAGAGAAATTAATAGATAATGCTTAGGGTTCCCATTGTAAGCATCGTGTACTGGGCATAAATAGTCCTGCCAGTCTTGATCAGGTTGCTGGAGACATATCAACACAATCCTAATAAAGTTCTACCCATCTGGGCACCTTTACTCGAGTCTGCTCTAGAAAGGTTTTCCAGCAACTGGAAAAGTGGGTCAGTGGGTGACCCATTTTTGCAGTTGAGAAGACTAATTTGTACTTCCTTGTTCTCAGTGAGCCAGAGTCAAAATTTGGAAGTACAGCAAGCGCTTGCTTTTTTCCCTTCGTATCATCTATTAGAATATTCATTCCCTATGATGCTCAACAGCCTCCTAAAAATAAAAACAGAGTGTAACTAGAGTAACTGAGCTGAGGGAAATAACTTGGGCAGCTGTAAGAAATCTCCGTAGCCTTCAAATCTATTATGTGCTGGGTGAAGCTGGAACTACTGTGTGTTTGGATTTGAATCTGAAATTCCGTGTTCTCTCTGGCCCCTCATTACAAATTAGGTTATGAATTTCGTTAATAAAGGCTAAACAGCAGCCCCAGTTAATGGGGCCACAGACTGTGGCTGTTCCAACAATACAAGAGCACGAATACTGATTCCTGCAGCTAATTTTATCAAGATCTGAGACTTGTAATTAAATTATTCCAATTGGTATCATTAGCAGGTGTTGCTCAAAAAAAATCCTTTAATCAGGAATACTCTGAGCACTTGCCTTGATACAGAGCTATGTCAAGCTACAGTATCAGATATGCAGATCTTGAGTTTTTATACATTTTATAGAAAGATGCTTCCAAAGAAGGATGGTCCGGTGGTTGACACTAATCCTGAATTTTCAGACCCTTTGATTTGAGTCCAGCCTCTGCAGCAGACAGCTTGTATGACCTTGGGCAAGTCCTTTCCATCGATACCACTGAGATGTAACCATCTGGGTGCCATTACATGTGTTAAGTGTATTTCTTAATCTCCCAGGAGTGCACAGAAGGTAAAACACAGGCTTGAACAGGAGTGCTCCATGGCCTGAGGCTCATACCTCATTATTCCAGACCTTGTATCATGGAAGAGGTTTACATAGATGTTGCTGCAAAGAATTTGAAGTATTTGATTTTTTATTATTATTTTTTTCCCACCCCACAGGCTACCTCACCTCACCAGTCCCAGCACTCCACAGTGGACGTTGGGCAGCTTCATGACCCCCAGACATACACCCAGCATGCTATCCAGGTGCAGCACATCCAGGTGACAGAGCCATCGCCAGCAACTCAGTCATCATCACAGGTATTTCACTCTTCTCTTGCAGATAATAGTTTCCCTACCAGTCTGCTCAGCTGGCATATTACATCTGCTGATGTAGGGGAAAGTCTTTTCTATGCAATTGAAAGAATTGCACATGAAATGACTCTCAAATGAACATCTGAGATAATTTGGTAGTTCCCAGATGTGTATGGGGGTGTTTTGTTGTGTTTTTCTTTGGGCTTCTTGTTGTGGTTTATTTTTCTAACAGTGTATAGAGATAAATGGCTGGGAGCAGACAAATTTGCAACTTAAATCATGTTAGACAATTGAAAGAGATAAATGGAAACTGACATTACTCAAATATTTGGAGTTCAGCTCTTCATGCTGTTGGGTAGCGTTTAGCTTCTCATCTCAGTTCTCTGCCACAGACTTGCAATGTAACCTTTGGCAAGCAACGTCTGTGTTTCAGTTTCCCCAATCTCTGCTTAGTAACCACAGAGTAAAATGAGAGAGAGGAGAGCTTTTCAGTTCTTGTGCTTGATATGCTGTAGAAACTCCCCTTTATTTATGTAGAAATGCCTTTATTAAGGTAAAACTTAATAAAAAACTTAATAAGAAGCAATGTTTGTAACAGTACAAAGATATTCAATACTCAGGACACTGAGAACACTTATTGTCTTCTTTTCCCCCCCAGGTTGGGGGTCAGCCTTTGAGTCCCTCCTCACAACAATCTCAGCAGGAACTCAGCCCCTCGCAGATGCAGACAGCTACATCTACACCAAACCAAGCCCTCCAGCAGCAGCAAGGGTCTTCAGTCCAGCACACATATCTTCCCAGCACGTGGAATTCATTTCGGAGCTATTGTAAGTGCCAGCAGTAGCTTTCACTAGTAGTCTGGCTAGTGTGTGGGACTAGTATGTGCTCCATTTCTCCAGCTACCAAATAGGATAGTATTTTCAGAGCTTGTTAAGCTTTGTGATTAATATTCATAGATATCTAAGAAGACAAACAGCTTTAGACAAATAAAAGTGGTTGTACTGGCTTTTCTACTGTACATCCATAATTATCTGATACCTGGTCTGGGCAGGCAGATTGCTCCTTATCCCAGAAAACTTGCATTCAGCAAGTGTCCATGTGTTGAATAGCAGCTTGTTCAAATTTGAATGGATGCTTGAAAGAATCATTGAAGATGAGGGTGACCTGAAATGATTTCTCATGTCCTTGCAGCTCTGGACAGTAGTTCTCTGATTTCTTGGGCAAGAACAGGATGTGTTTTCTAGGCATGAAATGCCAAATCTGTAGCTGCCATAATTCATAGGCCCGTAGAGTTTTACGGGGCTTTACATGATTTTTCTGCTCGACAACCACTGTTGTTTCAGGTTTGAAATGTTACTGACACCAGACATTATCTTTCAAAGTAGTTTTTGAGTTTGAATGAAGGTCTTGATCTTCCAATTTCCATTTTTTTAGCATCTGAGATTCAGATGATGACCATTCCCCAAGGCCAGTACGTGATCACAGAGACCGCTGTAGGTACACCAGTCACCACTGTCAACACAGGGCAAGTGAAAGCAGTTACTCAGGTAAGGAAAATAATCATGGCATATTATTTCAGATTAAAAGAATCAAAACAAATG